>NW_006408551.1:19823781-19853711 GCF_000296735.1 Chrysochloris asiatica | reverse complement strand
AAGGAGGGAAGGAAGGAAGGAAGGAAGGAAGGAAGGAAGGAAGGAAGGAAGGAAGGAAGGAAAGAAGGAAGGAAGGAAGGAAGGAAGGAAAAAGCACAAAAGAGAGAAAGAAAAAACAAAGAAAGGAAGAACAAAAGACAGAAAGGAAGAAAGAAAACATTCCTAGAAAACCCTATATAATGTCGCTCTGTGTTGGAACCAACTCCACAGCACATAACAACAATAACAACAATGCCAGAGTGCAAGTTTCAGAGTCTCTTCTGACATCCATTTTTGTCTTTTCCTTCTTTCTTGTCTTCTTAATGACCTTTTGCTTTCAAGATGTTCTTGATGTCATCCCACGACTCTTCTGGTCTCAGTCATAGTGTCTAATGCATCAAATATCTTCTTGAGATAGAATCTAAATTCAGGTGGGATATATTCAAGGTCATATTTCAGTTCTTGTGGACTTGTTTTAATTTTTTTCAGCTTCAGCCTGAACTTGCATATGAGCAATTGATGGTCTGTACCACAGTCTGCTCCTGGCCTTATTTTGGCTGATGATATGGAGCTTTTCCACAGTCTTTTTCCACAGATGTAGTCAATTTGATTTCTGTGTATTACATCTGGTAAGGTCCATGTGCATACTCATCTTTATGGTGTTTTAAAAAGGTATTTGCAATGAAGAAGTCATTGGGACTATAAAATTCTCTCATTCGATCACTAGCATAATTTCTATCATCAAGTCCATGTTTTCCCACTACTGATCCTTCCTATTTATTTCTAACCTTTGTATTCCAATCATCAGTAATTATCAATACATCTTGATTGCATGTTTGATCAATTTCAGACTGAAGAAGTTGGTAGAATTCTTCAATTTCATTATCACTGGATTTAGTGGTTGGTGTGTAAATTTGAATAATAGTGGTATTAACTGGTCTTCTTTATGTCATTGTTATTAAGTGTTATATGGGTTGGAACAGACTTGATGGCACTTAACAACAACAGAAACATAGGATTTCCCAGGAGTGGCTGGTGAGCTTGAACTGCCAACCTTGTGGTTCAAACCGACAGTTTCAGTCCAGTGAATTAATCTACATTGCCACACCAGGACTCTTGGTCTTCTATATAGGCGTGTGGATATTGTCCTATCACAGACAGCATTATATTTGTTCATGTAATAGTCAATGTTTCTTACAAGAACACGTACACTTGCAAATAAACACCCACTTGACCTGGCTTCAATGATTGGATGATCAGAGCTTAACTAGAAGAAGAAAGAAGAAGAAAAAAAGAGTACTCTGGTGCAATTTGATGGACTTGACCTACACCTATGGATGCAGTAGCTCAAAAGAGGGAACAAATCTTTATAGCGAGGATCATTCCCACCCCCTCCATACCCAGAGTAGACAGGGATGGGCAACTTGGACACTGGCTACCCAAAATGGGGGGGTGGGGGGCTACAAAGGCAAGAAGTGACTGGCTTACAAGAGGGAGCCTACATCCAGAGGGCATGGAAGAAGGTAGAATCTTCACTGAGTAGTATCCAATCTGTCTAGATGAGGCTGACGAAAGGAAATGTGGAGAGGTCTCTTGTGATACAATAGTGAATAATTGTTATCAGGACTGATTGTGAGGGCTGAAAATGTAAAGGTAGACATTTGTAGCAAGGAGGGGAGTGATTAACTTTTCAGTCTAGGAGCAGAGGTCCCTGGGACCATCAAGGGAGAAGAGTGGAGAGCAGGACCCTACCCAGAGAAGCAGTGATGACTGAGATGGAGGCAGAGATGATGACGTGGAAAGATGAAGCAATTGGGGACTTTAGACACAGAGAGGGAGAGGGGCTGTGTGCTGACGACCGGGGGGCAGACTTGTAGGGTATACCCTTTGGTTAGTTGATGATGCATGGAGGGGATTATAATCATGGCAATGAAACGACATACAATAGGATGAATGTAAAACTAATTCTCTCCGTGTAAACTATCACATAATTCACAATACAACATTAAAAAAAAAAAAAAAAAAGTCAATGTTTCTTGAACATTTACTGTATTTCAGGCACTAGTCCAAGCAATTCCTACCGATTGCCAGCAACTCTATGAGTTGATTGCTTTTACCATCTTCTTTTTACAGAACATCTCAGTACCTTAGCTAAAGGCCACCCAGTGGATAAGAAGCCGAACTAAATTCAAGTCTTTGCACATAATGGTTGCTTCCCTGCTACACTGTACCCTGGACCTCATGTTAACCATGGGCTTACCTTATTTACTAGTATCAAATGCCATCCTTACCAAATGTGTGACTCAAAGCGATCTTCAGCAATGATTTTGAATAAGAAACAGACTGCAGAGGAGTAAAAAGCAAAGCAGTAGGCAGCAAAGACAATGTTATTGAGTCAAATGACCTGTGTTTTAGTTATGTGGTGATGCTGTAACAGTAATGCCACAATTGGATGACTTGAAAAAAAAAAAGAAATTAATTTTGTCTCAGTTTAGAAGACTAGACATCTGAATTCATGGCACCAGCTCCAAGGGAAGACTTATTTCCCTGTCAGCCTGACATCTGTTTGAAATCTCTTAATGTTTGGGAATCAATCTTCCCCTGGGATTAGGAAGATCTTAGCACTGAGAGTACAGTTCCAAAGGACACATGCATTCTGGGTCTTCTTTCTTGATAGCATTGTGATCCATCTGATCTCTGCTTATTTGTTTAATCTCTTTTTTATCTCAAAAGAGATGGACTGAAGGTACAACCCAATCCTGTAGACTGTATCCTGCCACATTAATGTAACTGCCGTTATTCCCACGTCATTAATATCATAGAGGTCGAGATTGACAGCACATAGGATATTAATATCATATCATACAATGGAGGATCATTACATAATACTGAGTATCACGGCCCAGCTAAATTGGCATATATTTTGAGGGGATACAATTTAATTCATAACAACCTGAGGTCAAGTTCTAGCTTTTTCATGATTCTCTGTGACTTTGGTCAAGTCACAAACAAAATTCACTTCACCAGTTGTAGAGAGGACTTGCCTTCTCTCCATTAGAAAGTATCTGCAAAGATAAGAGATCAAATTGATAAGAGTTATTTCTTTCAATACATATTTGAAGAGTTATTTCTTTTAATACATGTTTATTTTTTCACTCAATTAAGAGAACAATTATTAAATGCCTCTTGGATATCAAGCCCTGTACTAGGAACTTAGTAAATGGAATGATCAAAAGAGACTTTACTGTAACAATCATTAAGTCATCTTTGTTTTTAATTCATTCAATTAAAAACTAGAACTTACTGAGGGCCTATGATGTTCCTGGGTCTGTGCCAGGGACACAGACCTGTGTCAAAATCTCTGTGCATATGAAAATTATGTTCTAGTGGATGAATAGTCATGTGAATAAGACAGCTTGATCCCCTTTCTCTTAATTAATACCATATTTATATTTTTGTCTCTGCTCCAAATATCTGACACCATGTATTCAAGCTGTATGTTTTAATTTATGAGCCTGCTTGGCTATGGCTATGTGACTTAGAGTACTTCCTTCTTTTACCATCGTCAAATATTTCATGCTCTATTTTCATCTGGCTCTTATCCATCTTACCTCCCTATCCATTCAAGAGTCCCTAAACACTCCTACTGTCCCTAAAGATATGTTAATTAATTCATGGTAGTAAAATCTAAATTCCAATTCCCTGATCTATATTGAAGTATATTGCTGTTGTCTTTAAGTGCCTTTGAGTTGGTTCTGACTCTTAGAGACTCTGTATAGTGTTTTCCAGGTGAGTTTGAATTACCAACCTTGTGGTTCACAGTCCAGTGCTGACCCTTCAGCACCACATCAGGAGTCCATTTACTTTCAAAAGCAAACCCACTTCAGATTAATCCTAAAGCCATTCCAGCAGTATTATTATGCTATCTAATACTGTATCGTCTATTATTTATTATCATTTTTTATTGTGAATCGGGTAAAAACTTACAGGGAAAATTAGTTTTCCATTCAACAATTTATACATATTTTGTTCCATGACATTGGTTGTAATTCCCTCAACACAACAGCACATTTCTTATTTTCTCCCTGGGTTCCTCGTTTCCATTCATCTTTGTTTCCTTCCTTCCCCTTCAGAACTTTGTATGTAGGCAAATTCTACCGTGTTGGTCTCATGTTTTGATGTACTGGGGAGTACATTTATCCCTGATCTATTTTTTGGCTGAAAGTTGACCCCTGGAGTCAGTTCCAGGCTTGAAGTGTATTTAAGGACCCCAGTCTTGAGGATCTCACCAATCTCTATCAGATCAGTAAATATGGTCTTTCTTACAATTTTGAATTTTCTTCTATGTATTTTTTTCTCCCTCTTTGTCTAGGAATTTATACTGTGATCTTGATCAGAGAGGTCAATAGTGATAGCAGGACACCATCTGGTTCTTCAGTTCTCAGGGTAGTGGAGGCTGTGGTTCATGTGGTCCATTAGTCATTTGGACTCATTGTTTCTTTGAGTCTTTCATTTTCTTCACTCTTTTTTTCCTCCAAGAAGAAGAAACAAACTGCAAAGGATTAAGAAGCAAAGAAGTAGACAGTAGAGACAAGTTATTGAGTCAAACATTTTGGTTATCTGGTAATATGTAGCAGAAATGCCACAAGTAAATGGATTGAACAAATAGAAATTAATTTTCACTCAGTTTAGGAGACTAGAAGTCTGATTTCAGGGTACAAGCTCCAAGGGAAGACTTGTTTCTCTATCAGCCCAGTTGCTACTCAAGGAAATAGGATGAAGAATTTGGTCTTTGCGGAGTATGTTATGCCAATTGACCTAGATGTCCCCAAGACTGTGGTTCTAAGTCACCACGTCCAGTGATTTATTCCCTCGAGGTATTTCATATAGTTAAGAAGTTTTTTAGAATTTTGCCCTCCTTTGTGTGCTAAAATATTATTGGGTATATTTAATGTATCTTTTAACTAGTCATAAAAACTGGGTTCAAGAAATCCTCCTTGGTAAAGTATTCTAACAGCAACAAAATAATTAGTTTAAAAAACAGAGTGAAATATTATTAGCTTACTTCAAATGGTTGCAATAATTTGGAAGTAATAATCAAACTGCGTCTCTTTTAAAACAATACATTTCAGACTTGCTTCTGATTCAGACTGACATTTTGACCAACTAACCCAAATTAGTGATGTTTTACCCAATTTACAGCACACACGCAGTTTTTGAATTAGGACAGTGACAAAAGAGAAAAGGGGAATTTTCTCAGGATTAACATTTGTTATGTTTTTACCTCAGAACTGGAAGTATTACATCATTTGTATCATCACAGGAACAACAGAGTTGTGAGAATATATGAAATGTCTAGTTTACCTCGTCCACAATTTCCCCATTAGAGGTTAAGCGGGTACAAGATACATAGAGTTGCTTTTTTATTTTTTTAAATTAAAAGACATTTTATTTGCTTATTTTCTTCTCAGACTGCTTAGAAATAATTGGTTATATTCCTCTAGTAATTTATATATCAGCTAAATGCCTTGTATTTTACACATAGGTAGTAGGGTTTCATGGTTAAGTGCTCGGATGATAACCAGAAATTCTATGGTTTGAACCTACTAGCTGCTCCATGGGGGAGAGATGAGAGAGCCTGCTTCCATACAGAGTCACAGCCTGTGGGGTAGTTTTACTCTGTCATATAGGATTGATATGAGTCAGAATTGACTTGATCGCAGAGGGTTTGGTTTGGTTTGGGTTAGTGGGTTTCAGAGAAGAATTTAGGACGCTTCTTATTGCTGATATCTGGCACTGAGACTAGGGCCATGGTTAATTTTAAAAGTGGTGGTAAGGGTTAAGAAAAAGTACAGATGAGGATTTAACAAGAAAGCTTACTCTATATTGTGAAGTTTCATTACTGTGAAAAATAAACTTAAAAAAAATTTTTTTAAGTGTTTTGTTGTGAATTATGTGATAGTTTACATAGGAGAACATTAGCTTTACATTCATCCTATCGTATATCATTTCATTGCCATGGTTACAATACCCTCCAAGCAGCATCAACCAACCAAAGGGTACACCCTGCAAGCCTGCTCCCTGGTTGTCAGCACACAGCCCCTCTCCCTCTCTAGGTCTAGAGTTCCCAGCCACTCCATTTCTCTAGGTCATTGTCTCTGCCTCCATGTTTGGAGTCACCATTTGTCTGGGTAGGGTCCCACACTCTGCTCTTCTCCCTTGATGGTCCCAGGGCCCTCTGCTCCTGGACTGAAAAGCCAACCACTCCCCTCCTTTTGCTACAAAATGTCTACCTTTACAGTTCCAACCCTCACCGTCAGTCCTGATAGCAATTATTCGCTATTGTACCACATGAGTGCTATTCCCATCTCCTTTCATCAGTCCCGCCCACACAGATTGGATACTACTCAGTAGAGATTCTACCTTCCTCCATGCCCTCCGGATCTAGGTTCCCTCTTGAAAGCATGTAAGCCAGTCACTTCTTGACTTTGTAGCTCCTCCATTTTGAGTAGCCAATGTCCAAGTTGTCCTTCCCTGATACTCTGTGTAACAAGGGGGGTGGGAATGATCCTCACTGTAGAGATTTGGTCCCTCTTTTGAGATACTGCATCCATACGTGTAGGTCAAGTTCATCAAATTGTATCAGATTACTCTTTTTTTTCCCCCTCTTCTTTCTTCTTCTAGTTAAGTTCTGATCATCCAGCCATTGAATCCAGGTCAAGTGGGTATTATCTGCAAGTGTGGGTGTTCTTGTGCATATATGCCTTCTCTTCTTATCAGGTGGACACTTCGCTCTCCACTCTAGTCCTCTGTGGCTATGTCACTGACTTTGGGCCCAGGAGTCCCCATGTCTTGCCATCCTGCTGGCCAACCAGGTCTCCATCCGTGTTCACAGGAGTCTATTGAACATGGTAGGGCTTAGCTTGCAGCTTCATTGCTATTTTTTCCTCACTTCCCCTTATCGGTGACCAATGTGTCAGAGCAGTCTGCTCATGTATTCCCATTGAGTCTTAGACTAGGAAGGGGGTTTGCCCTGAGGGGACCCGACCACTTGCCTTAATGTCTCCTGGGCGAGCAACTTGCTTGTTCATGTAGTAGTCAGTCAGACTGCCATAATTGTTTTGTATGTTTCCTGTTGGTCTTTCTTTCAAGAAGTATCTTCTGTTCTTCTGGCCACTCCAGGCTTGTCTGCTTGTCCTTTCAAGTGGAAATTTCCCACCTCAGAAGATTCTGGATGCAGTTCACGATTCTACCTATGGTCTTATGTCATGCAGAGGCTCCACAGGAAGCCTCAGTCACTGGGCATGTTGTAGCCCCATTTTAGGTATTCCAATCAATTATAGGCAGAAGATGGACTTACAAGCTTTCTATGGTGAAATTTCTGGCTATTCCCTTCTCTCCCCCTCAAGTGTATATTTTATAATGGTATGCCAGTGAAACCAAGATTCAAAAGAGAGCCAAGCATCTTAACATTGTTTTCCCCCTTTTGCCCTTTCCAACCATGCCTCAATCCCATAGCCCTGTTGTTCCAAGGTTGTGTGAAAAATAAACTTTTAATTGGAACCATTTTTAGTTATTTAAGGATGAAGGGACAGAGAAAAATTCAGGTACAAAAAATTATACCTGTGTACTCAGGTCTTTGATTCTGTTTATCTACTATTACCCCTCTCCCTCATAGGACTATGATATAATTCAGTGTCCATTCACATCATAAACATTTGGTCATGTTTCTTTTCATAGTATGTGACAACTGATATGCTGTCATGTATCATTGCTATTGTTATAAGATTAAGTTTATGTCTATATTTACTGTGATTTAAAATTTTTTTATTTTTATACAGTTAGGACCTCTTAACAAGCAGTTTTTAGTGAGAAAAACATCAAGCTAAGACCAAAATCCAGCTCTTCACTAATTTGACATTGTGCAAGCTATCCAACCTCTCTGGATACATAGAGTTTTTTGGGGGAGGGTGGGAATGGCAGGGAATGTACACCAAAACACTCAGGAATATATAATCATTTAAACAACCAAAGGGCATATTCTGCAAGCCTGCCTCTTGGCCACCAGCTAACACTCTGTGCATGAGTCTAGAGTCCTCAGCTGCTGTCTCTTTTAATGTCCTCATCTCTGCCTCCATCTCTGGTGTCGCTGCTTCTCTGCATAGGGTTCCACATTCCACTTATGCTCTTCTCTCTTGATGGTCCTAGGGTCCTCTGTTCCTGGAATGTAGGATTAACTACTCCCTTCTTTATGTTACAAAACTTCTACCTTTACAGTTGTGACCATCGCAATTAGTCATGATACCAACCACTCACTATTGTATCATAAGAATCCCCATTTCCTTTCACCAGACCTGTACAGACAAGACGAAAGCCATTCAATGGGGATTTTACCTTCCCCCACTCACTCTAAAACTAAACTCCCTCTTGAAAACTTGTAAGCCAGTAACTTCGTGCCTTTATAAACCCCCATTTTAGGTAGCCAGTGTCTAAGTTGCCAGTCCCTTTCAACTCTGCATACAGAGACAGACAGTAGGATGAAAACTTTTTCCCTTGCAGTTGGTATTTTGAGCTAGTACATCCATAAGTATAGATCAAGTTCATCAAACTGTAGGAATTTATACTTGGTTCCTTTATCAAAAAATTTTTATATTCTTTGAGGTGGAGTTATGATCTTTAAGCCATCAAAGCTAGATCAAATGGGTACTATCTGCAAGTTTGGGTGTTCTTGTGCATCTCCCCTTACTTCATATCAGCTGGAAACTCCACTTTCAGCTCTAACCCTCCATGGCTATGTTCTTGTCCATGCACTCAGGAGACCCCAGGTCTCACCATACTTCAGACCAATCAGCCCTTCCTCTTCTCTCTCTCATTTCCAGGTTGACAGTAGTCTATGGAATGTGGTTGAATTCAGTGCATATCTTCATTGTTGCCTTGCCCCACTTCCACTCACCAGTAGACCAACATGGTTGCCAGCAAGCTTACATGTCTGTTCGTGTGATCCTTTTGAGTTTCAATTTGGAGTGGGGGCTGTCCTGAAGGTACTTGATTTCTTGCCTTGATGGCTCTTCAGCAAGCAACTTGCTTGTTCCTTTAATAGCCATTCAGACTGCCATTTTTGTGTTTTTATTTTTATTTTTCCTGCTGGTCTTTCTTTCAAGAAGTATCTTCGGTTCCTCTAGTTGCTCCAGGCTGGTCTGCTTGTCCTTTCACATGGCAATGTTCCACCTCAGAAGTTTTTGGATGAGGCTCAGGATTCTACCTAAGGTCCTATACACTACCAAGGCTCCGCAAGAAGCCTATTTCACTGGGCAAGTCTTAGAACCCCTTTTAGATATTTCAATGAGTTATAGCCTGAAGACGGGCTTATAAGCTTTCAATAATCGTGTTTCCCAATATCCTCTTTTAGCCCACTTGAGTGTCTAATTTTTTAATAGTAGGCAAAGGAAACCAATATTCATAAGACAGTCAAACATCCTAACATTATTTCCCCCCTTTTGCCTAGATTATGGCTTGATCCCTATATCACAGAGCCCTGTTGTTCCAAGGTTAAGCATATATCACTATTTAGTTCTCTCATGTAGCCCATGCAAACCTACCTAAGTGTTCCCCTATCTACTTTATTCTTCCATCCCACTCCTCCATCTTGTATACTGCCCTCCCCAACACCTAAACTATTATGTGTCTATCCCCTACCCTGTGCTCTGCCATCCCCTGCCTCCCACCCCTGGTAACCTACAAAGAATTTATTTTCCTTTTATTATGGGTATCTTTTCTTAAGCTCTTACAATAATGGTCTTGTGCAATATTTGTCTTTTTGTGACTGACTAATTTCACTCAGCATAATGTCCTGAAGCTTCATCCATGTTATGCGGTAGCTTGTAGCTTCCTTGTTATTCTTCGAAGTACCATAATATTCCATTGTATGTATGTACCAAAGTTTGTTTATCCATTCTTCCATTGATGGGCACTTAGGCTAGCTCCATCTTTTTGCTATTGTGAATAGTGCTGTGATAAACATCGGTGTGCATATATCTACTCGTGTCCTGGTTTGTATTTTTTGTGGGTATATACCAAATAAAGGAATGCTGGGTCATAAGGTATTTCTAATTCTAACCTTATGAGGAAGCATCATACTATTTTCCAGAGTGGTTGGACAATTTTGCATTCCCACTAGCAATGTGAGGGTCCCAGTCTCCCCACATCCTCATCAGCATTTATTGCTCTCTGTTTTTTTTTTTTTTTTTTTTAACTTTTCTGTTATTGCTGGTGTGAGATGATATCTCATTATTGTTTTGATTTGCATCTTTCTAATGCAGCCAGAGTACTCCTTGGAGGCCATTATGGCCAAACTTCGTCTCTCATACTTCAGACATATTGTCAGGATACATAGAATTTTGATTGTTAATTTAAAAACTTAGATCTAAGAATATTTGTTGTTGTTGTTGTTAAGTGCCATTGAGTCACTGGAGAAAGACATCATATTTGATAAGGTAGAGGGTCAGAGAAAAAGAGGAAGACCCCCAATGAGATGGATTGGCTAAGTGGTAGCATCAATGGACTCAAGTGTGGTAACAATTGTGAGGTTGGCTCAGGATTGGGCAGTGTTTCATTCTATTGTGCATAGGGTCACTATGAGTCAGTACCGACTCGATGACACCTAACAACAACAACAATGACTAATGATACATAGAATTTTGATTGTTAATTTAAAAACTTAGATCTAAGAATATTTGTTGTTGTTGTTGTTGTTAAGTGCCATTGAATTGGTTCCGACCCATAGCGACCCTGTATAGGGTTTCTGAGGAGCATCTGGTGAGCCTGAACTGCTGACCTTGCAGTTCAAACGGCTTTGCAGTCTGGTGCATTAACCCACAGCACCACACCAGGACTCCAAGAATAATATTTAGTTTATATTAAATGTTTTCAAGAAATATTAATTATCCTAATATAAGAGAGCTGCAATGAATTATTCATTGATGTTAGTTAAGTAACTATGTCTTTGAAACTCTGATGATGTAATCAAATGTGAGTTGATTCTTTATACCAATTAACTATTAAAAATAGTACAGGATAAGAATGGAATAATAGTCTCTTAAGTCAATGAGAGTTGAGGGCAGGCATTAGGAATCAAATATCAAATTTGCTCATATGCACAACAGTAGTGAGACATTTGCATGTATATTGTTTTCTTCCATCTTTTACATTGTTTTCAGTACTTGACTCTGATAGAGAGAAAAATACACTTGTTTATATTGTGACACATTCCTGTGGGCATAGCTTTCCCTTGAAGATGCGATAGAGTATTGAATCATACCATTTAGCCCTCAGGAAGAAGGGAAAGGTGGCTGTGGTTGACAAGTGTCTTTGTGGTCAGAGCATAGCAGGGAAGAATGGGTTGCAGTAGGCATGATAGGAAGTGATCCTGAGGATCTTTAGGGTTAGCTTTAAGCAGAACTATGAAGTACTCTGGTAGCGTAGTGGTTACGAATCGGGCTGCGAACCTTAAGGTCAGCGGTTCGAAACTACCAGCCGCTCCGCGGGAGAAAGATGAGGCTTTCTACTCCCGTAAGGATTTACACCCTCGGAAACCCTGTACAGGGTCGCTATGGGTCGGTACCGACTCGATGGCACTTAACAACAACAACAATGAAGTACTTTGGGAACCTCAGTGTCTGGCATTTGTTCTTTGCCCAATATCTCTCCTCTCTCCCCTCCTATAACCCTGGCAAGAAACATGGAGATGAGTATCTCTGTATTCCCTTTCTCCATGCCAACTGGGTAGTCATGCACACCTAAGTGAGAGTGGTAATTAACATTGTGACACCTTACTTCTTCTATAAAATAATGAAGAATAGAATACAGTACATAAGACCTCAAGTGTAGAACATTTTAAAACACTGCCAAAATATATTAATGACTATCTTAAGTGTAGCAAGATGGCCAATGACCACATTATGGCCAATGAGTCACATTATAAAACCATTAATTCTCCCCAATTGAATCTGCAAATAAAAGGAAAACTCAGTAAACATCTCTGCTGTATTATTTCAGAATTTTGATAATTTTATTATAAAATTTGTATTAAATACATGTGATAAGTCCATAATGGTTGAGTCAGTGCTAAAAGTATAAAGCAAACAGGATAGGCTTTCATTTCCAGATATAAAGACATACTTGTTGTTGTTGTTAAGTGCCGTTGAGTCGGTTCTGACCCATAGCAACCCTGTCTAGGGTTTCTGAGGAGCGGATCATAGGTTTGAACCTCTGACCTTGCAGTTCAGACTTAACTTGCAGTCCAGCGCATTATCTTGAAGCACCACACCAGGACTCCAAAGCCATGCTGTGAAGCCTCAGTAATGAAAAGAGCATGAAACAGGTTCAAGAGCAAAAAGATAAAAATAAACTACTAACAACTAGAGTGTGGAGATAGCTGTTTATACATAGAAAATTCATACACGATAGTGTGGTTTAGAATTTAACTTAACCCAAAGAATTTGGTCTTTGCTCTTTGTTCTTAAGAGATATTCCCTGGAACCTTAGAAACTCCAGACCTGAAAGGTTATACTAATGAGGCAACATGGGGGGCAGGGGACAGGGCTGGTCATGTCAGAGAGACTCACCTGGTGATGGTCACTTAGTGGTAAGCAGGCCAGAGAGCCCCACCTCACTATGACTACCTCAGGGTGACTTGGCCAGAAAGACCCAACATGTATTAGCTCACCATCACCTTGTGATATGGACCAACCTCAGGAAGAGAGGCTAAAGTTTGTTTGCATTGTTATTGTTGTTGTTGTTAAGTGCCGTCAAGTGGGTTCCAACCCATAGCGACCCTGTAAAGGGTTTCCTAGGAGCTGTTGGTGAGCTTGAACAGCTGACCTTGTAGTTCAAACTGACTTTGCAGTTCAGTGCATTAACCCACAGCGCCACACCAGGACACTCCAATAAAACACCTGGATACTTAATCTCCATTAGCTTCCTGGTTGTTGAAAAACATCTGCTCCTGGGAGGGTGATATAATCTCTTTGGAAAATGAAGGTTTGCATTGGGAATCTTCCCAGACTTCTCTGTTTGTGCCTTTCCTTTATACTGATGCCACTTCCTTTATTATAAAGCTGTAATCCAAAGTATAGGAGGCCTGGTGTGGTGCTGTGAGTTAATGCACTAGACTGCAAAGTTGATTTGAACCACAAGGTCATCAGTTCAAGCACACCAGTCGTTTCTTGGAAACCCTATACAGGGTTGCTATGGGTCAAATCTGACTCGACAGCACTTAACAACAACAATCCTAAATATAATGCTTTCTGTGATTTCTGATTCATTTCATCTAATGATAAAACTGGAAGAAATAGGAGCAAACAGATCAGAAGTGATGGGGGCTAGATATCCTGAAGGGGTAGAGGGAACTCCTGACTTATTAGCCAGCTGATCCAAAGTGAGGTTGTCCTCTAGTTTTCTAAATGGTGTGACTGGCATCTGCCTATTTAGCAGCTTGAAGGATGTTATCCTTTTAACTTGTGATACTTGTTCTAGTTTTTGGTAGTTAGGGTCAGAGAAAGAAATGATGCATGGGCAGCTGGTATCCGAACTGAACAGAGAAGTGACAATTGAGGATTTAGATTTAATTTGGTTGCTATCCACAATGATAAAGGACTCACTTTACAGCCTTGGAACCCCTATGCAGGGTCTCTGTGAGTTGGAACTGACTCCATGTCACATAACCACCACCACCAGTCTGTGCTGGTGTGTCACGGTGGGATAATGCACTGGACTGCAAGGTCAGTTTGAACAGCAAGGTCAGTGGCTCCTCAGAAACCCTATACAGGGTTACTATGAGTTGGAACTGACTTGATTCCACTTAACAAAACAACAAAATTTGTGCCGGGAAGCTGGCTCACTGTTGTGCATGTAACATGTCCTCCAGATAGATGGTTGATGTCTTGAGCCCTAAAGCCTATGAACATGACTTTGGTTGAAAATAGGGTCTTTGAAAAGCAATTAAGTTTAAATTAGGGCATACCAGAGTAAGGTGGGCTCTAATCTAATCTGAATCAGTCTCTTATAAAAGATGACCAGAAACAGAGAGAAGGCAGTCATGTGACAGTATAATTATGCTACATTCTACTTATTCATGACTCCAATGATGGGAACTTAAATTGCCTCCAATTGTCTACTTTACAGACTTTGCAGCAATCTCTTCCGACCCCTTATAATGATCGTTTGTGAGAATACTTTTAGAACAGCTACTCAGGAATAGGTTCCCTTCATCGTAGGGATAAATATATTTACTTTTGTTGAATATTGCCACATTACTCTCCAGAAAGACAGCATTCATCTTTTCTCTCTTATCAGTGAGTAAAGTTTCTGTTTCCTTACATCTCCACCCATATCAGTATTAGACAACTTTCTACTTTTTCCAGTTCTTGGAGGTTTAAGTGGTATCTCGATTGTAGTTTTAATTTACATTTTTCTTCATACACTTGAAGTCACTTGTGGCTTTTACAAATTGACTATTACACATCAGCTGTCCATTTTAAATTAAACTGTGATCTCAGGCTCCCAGAAACTGTAAGAGAAGAGAAATCTCCTCTTAGGATTTTTGGCGAGTATATAGCTCTGCCAACAATCTGAGTTTGCAGTAGTAGACTACAGACAATCAATTTCTGTTCGTATAAACCACCCAGTTCGCGGCACTTTCTTAGGAAGTGAATGCACTTTTACGTAGAGAAAAATAAACCTGGATTTTCTACCTGCCAGCACTCTGGTAGTATAGTGATTACGAATAGGGCTGCTAACTTCAAGGTCAACAGTGTGAAACTACCAGTCATTCTATGGGAGAAAGATGAGCCTCTCTGCTCCCGTACAGATTTATAGCCTCGGAAACCTTATGCAGGGTCGCTATGAGTCAGAACTGACTCCACGGCACACCACCCCCACCACTACCATCTTATGCAACAATGCATTAAAGACCTGATTGTGAAAGTGAAAACCCACAAAGTAAAGAGAAGAAAAGCTAGAATATCTTTGTGATCTTAAAGTCTTGAAAAGTTCAAACCATATAAGGAAAAATAATATCTTAACTTACATCCAAGTTAAGTTGTCTGTTCAACAGATAATAAATAGAAGACAAATTGGGAGCCAAAGATGGAGCACTATCTAGAATACACATGGAACTCTTACAAATCAACAATAAAAAGATCAAAGTTCAATAGAAAAATGGGCAGCTGATGTGTAATAGTCAATTTATAAAAGCCACAAGTGACTTCAAGTGTATGAAGAAAAATGTAAATTAAAACTGCAATCAAGATACCACTTAAACCTCCAAGAACTGGAAAAAATAGAAAGTTGTCTAATACTGATATGGGTGGAGATGTAAGGAAACAGAAACCTTTACTCACTGATAAGAGAGAAAAGATGAATGCTGTCTTTCTGGAGAGTAATGTGGCAATATTCAACAAAAGTAAATATATTTATCCCTATGATGAAGGGAACCTATTCCTGAGTAGCTGTTCTAAAATATTCTCACAAACGATCATTATAAGGGGTCGGAAGAGATTGCTGCAAAGTCTGTAAAGTAGACAATTGGAGGCAATTTAAGTTTCTATCACTGGAGTGATGAATAAGTAGAATGTAGTGGGAACACACAGTGGGATGCCACATTGGACATATGAGCTGCATGCAACAACCTGGATAGATCACAAGACCATAGTCTTGAATGAAAAAAAAAAAAAAAAGAGAGAACTCTCCCACAAAATAAAATTACACACACTAAATAAAACTGAATGTTTTACAAGGATGCAAACATTCAGTAATATAGATAAAATGTATCAGAGCTATGGAAGGGATGGGTGTTTGGTGGGGAAGGAAGCAGAATAATGAAAGTGAGGACTGAAACAAGCACACACATGCATGGACCCACACATGCACACACACACACGAGTCTTGTGTGGAATAGTCAGCTGTATCTTGGACTGAGGAGCATGGGAAATTTAGACCGTTTCACCTAAGAAACGAATAAAAGTCCTATTTATCTTAGGGAGATGGACCTTTCAAAAGAATACTTTTCCTGTTGTGGGTTTTCAAGTGCCTGTCAACGTAGTTTTGCTCATGAATCTCTAAACACACAGCCATAGAGTTAGACTCACAGTGACTGTATAGAACAGAGTAGAATTCTCCCTAGGATTTCTGAGGCCATAAATCTTTAAAGGGGCAGGCAGTCTTGCCTTTCTCTTGTAGAAGGACAAGGGGGTTCCAACTATTGACCTTTCTTTTGGTTAGCAACCAGGTGCTTAACCCACTATGCCACCAGGGCTCCTTTTCATGCATTTAGTGAATTTTTATTCTTGCCTTCTACATGACAGGCATTCTCCGGGGTACAATTAGTATTCAGACTTTTGGACAAAAATGGCTATGTTGTTGTTATGTGCCATGGAGTCAGTTCTGACTCATAGCAATCCTGTACAGGGTTTCCGAGGCTGTAAATCTTTATGGGAGCAGAAAGCCTCATCTTTCTCCCATGAACAGCTAGCTGGTGGTTTCGAACTGCTGACTGTGAGGTTAGCAGTCTGATTCGTAACCACTACGCTACCAGAGCTCTTTAAAAATGGCTGTATCTCATGTAATAATAGCAAATTGCATAAGGAAGTTTCTCATCGTTATTTAGGTTCATGATTTGCCCCAAACATTTGTAATAAACAGGTTTTTATTCACTCTCTCCAATCTTCCCTTTTGCTTCTTTTCCTAAGGCCAATTCCCCAAATGTTGTTTCCTCATATCATCCTAACCCTTCACTGAAGCACTTCACCTGGGTTTGTACCAACTCACAAAATTCTCAGGATTCTACAATTATTTACTTCCCTTCTCCCAATTCCCCAGCACTCCTGACCTTAACTAGTTATGAGGAGAAACATCTGATTAAACTAATTTACACTAATTCATAGTCCCTCCCCTAGAAATAGATGAGTTATATTTTGAAAGAATATTGCCCATTTACTGAAAAGTACCTCTGATAATGAATAAACAGTTGTGGAAAGAAAATGAGTAAGTTTAGTAAGTTAGGATAAGATGATCTTGGACAGGGTGGTGAGCCCTGTCTGGATGTCTGTTCTCACAGTCAACTCCACTAAATGACTTTAGCTTTTTTCATTTCTCATTTGTCACATTATAATCAGAAGACTTATCTAAAATTTGCCTCCCTTTCCCATCTTGCTTTTAGGTGTCATTTAGAGTTTAATATGCTTTTAATAATTTAAAGTCAATTTTTACCCCTTATATTGCTTGACTGTCTTCTTCAGAAATCCATATGTGTAATAAAAACATAAGATTGTTTGAAAATGTGATTTGGAAACTTAACTTGTATGTTGCTTTGCATAAGCACACTTAAAATTTCGAAGTAAGTTCGTATCTGTTGAATCTATAATGTTTTTCCATGAAAAATGTTTGCATGGTGCTCAGCATTTTAATTTCTAAATTTAAATTGATATTGATTATAATTCAAGGAGTAAAATTTTAAGATATATTTGTATATATTGTAATTACTATAATTGCTAAAGAGTAGGTCCCCAAATGGGAAGAAAGCAGTGTTTAGACAACTCTGTTATTTTTTAAATGTAAGACTTTGCTAGGATTAAGCATGCTGCAATAGTTGAGATATAATTATTTTTAATGGACTTAACTCCAAATTGTTACTGCTTTAAAGTAGAGCATGTAAGACATGGGTTCCTTATTTCTGATCACCTCTCATGAGCTAAGAAACTGGCAGGAACATGAGTCTGTTACCAAAATGCTTACTCAGTTACTCTAGGAGATCAAAGACTATTATGCTGAATCGAGAATCTATGAAGACGAGGCAAGTTTTTTTCTTTGAAAAACTATGTAGAGTTTAGAAAATTTCTGGGATTTATCTGTGAGAGCATCCTTTGGGTCCTCATGGTGACGTTTTAGGGAAACACTTGCATCTTAAAGTGGGAAGAATAGAAGACGTAGCTTTGTGGGCTCCTGTGGTGGTTAGGTAGTTCTCAGAACACAATACTGGAAATTAGATTATTGCTGATGTCATATTTTTCATACACACACACAAATTAGTGTCCTGGGGGCTATAAAAGCAGCAACTTTCACCATTCACATCACAAGAAGAGTTGTTGAAACAGGTAAATGTTTCAGCAAACTTGGTATATTGGGTTTGTTTGGTTTGATACTTCTTGACTAATTTTTTTCCTTATGTTATTTCTATCTTTTGTTCTCACGGTACTAGGTTCTTCTCCCCTAACCTCCAGTCGCTCAAGTTTGAGTTGTCTACGATGTCTGTCCGGCAGAAGTCTGTGAGTGCTTCCCTGATGGGGACCCTGGCCAGCTGCCTGCTGCTCATTGCTCTGTGGGTGCAGGGAGGGGCAGCTGCGCCCATCAGTTCCCACTGCAGGCTCAGCAAAGACGACTTCCAGCAGCCCTATTTCACCAACTATACCTTCATGCTGGCAAAGGAGGTACTCCTCTCAAATTCGCTTTCCCATTTTATTTACTTGAAGCCTAAATACTTCATATCATTTTTTTCATAGTATTTCTAAAGTCTTCAGACACTCAACACTTGTCCCTACTGGAAGACCACAGATAGTTTTCTGTCTACCTTTATAGACTCTTTGGAGAACTGGTTTTACCAGAAGAACTTCCATTTTGGCCTTTAGAATATATAACATTGAGGTTTATCCAAAAATGAGCCATTTGGTAGTCCATCTAAGGATTTCTTTTCCCCTTTATTCTTTAATACATTCAATTAAACTCATACATATACCTGAATTGGTTGTTTAGACTTCCTGGAATTGATCTGGAGAGAGGGGCTGGGGTACTCACAGACTTTTCTTCTGTCTCCTCAATGTCCATGTACTTGGCTGTTTCTTCTTTTCCAGGCTAGTTTGGCAGATAACAACACTGATGTTTGCCTCATTGATCTTCAACTGTTCCATGGAGTCCATGTAAGCCTAGTCAACATCAGCAGGATTTGGTGCCAGCTGCGGTTATTTGAAGGGTGGTGATGATGGTGTGGGTGTTCTAAGGATGTCTGCCAATTGTGATCACCACTGTTTTACTTGGGCTTTGTAGACAAGTGAGCACTGCTATCTGATGAAGCAGGTGCTGAATTTCATCCTTGAAGAAGTGCTGCTTCCCCAACCTGATAGATTTCAGCCGTATATGAAGGAGGTGATATCTTTCCTGAGCAGACTCAGCAGCAATCTAAGCCGATGCGTAAGTTCTTCTCCCAGCATAAGCTCACCCACTCTTAGCTGCTTTCCTTCCTTCTCTCCTTCCATTTAAGGCCCCCTTCCCTGCCTTAACTTCTACTTTTCCCTTCCTCCTTCTTTAGCCCCTCTATTCCCAGGATGCTGGCAGTAAGCGGTTCCTCAGCAACACTCTTGCCAAGAGTAGTTTGGAATAAGACAGTGTTTGTTTGTTTTTGCTTTAATTGAGTCACATTTTGAATTTATGGTGTGGTGAATGAGACCAAAAATTACAAATTCAGAAAAAATTTATTGTCACTAGAAATTAGCAACTCAGGTCATGTGTGATGAGGAAGTTATTGGGGGCTTTAAAGTAAACAACCTAGAAGAAGAAATGGACTCACTGAGTTAAAGCTGTTGGAGGAGGGGATGAGAAAGAAAAGGAAAGTAAAAAAGAAGAAAGTGGATGTTTAATGTTCAGAGTGAGTGTATGGAGACTGCTGTCCTTTTTGATGTCATGGGAAGTGACAGGGTTAGAGGTGTGTGAACTGGATGCTTCTGAACAAGTTACACCATGAGACAGGTTTTGATTGGAATGGGCAACCTACTGTTCATCAATGATGTTTATGTACTTTTCTGGTTCTGAGGACATATTTTTGATGAGGTACAATTTGTGCTTTATTCCTTAGAGAATTTGCATAGAAACCACTCAACTTTTCCACAAATTGAAACCTCAGTAGGTTTTCCTACAATTGAAGAGAGGTCCCATGTAAAGGAAGTGACTGGATTTTGATGTCTAAGGGAATTAAAGAGCTCCAGAAATCTAGGTCACTCTGGAAATCTAGGTCACTGCGGGCAATATTACTAAGAGCTTTTAATTCCAAGTGCATTGTAAAGTGCCTCAGATAGGAAGGCCGAGGTTCAGTAAGTAAGCTTCAGTATGACCACATTGAAATAGTTCTCTTGCTTTCATTTTACAGCATATTCAGGGTGATGGTCAGCATATTCGGAGCAAAGTGCAAACACTGGCAGACACAGTGAAAAAGGTACTACCGATAACTATTAATGCTAAGTTGTTAAATTGGAGAGACATGTTGTCTGTCTTTTCTTTCTTTTTTCTACTCTGTGACTTCTATTTGATTCTACTAGCAGGTTGATTGTTTAGGTGCAAATGTATGTAGATATGTCTATATATGTATACACCAACTTCTAAAATTTGCAAATGATAGAATTCTAGAACTTTCTGGAAACTTAAGTCATGTAGTCATTACCCCATCATCTTGAGATGACTAGTGGCAGAACCAGGAATAGAATGCAGGTCTCTTGAATTCTAGACCAAGCAGAAATATGTTGTCTTAGTATTATCAGTTCTTAGGGAAATGTCAGTTTCCTATTGACTCACGTAATATGAGAAAAATTTGTTTAAAAGTAGGAAAGTGCTTGGGGCAAATTTATTTTGAAGTGTTTGAAGACCTTAATTAGATAACTTAAATTTGGAGACAGAAGCTTAAACAACAATTAAAAAATGGCTGGATTTGCACATAAGGAAAATTTCTGTAATGACTGAAATAGATTTTCTTAATGTAATATCTAGCAGATATCAATTTTAGTTCATAAAAACTAATTTTTAGACTCAGAATTTTTTTTTTTTTTTTTTTTTTACAATTTCAAATAAAGTGAAAACATTAGCAAAGGTTGATTTATTTTAGTGAAAAGAAAATCCAAATTGGAATTTATTACTTCTCTCTTTTTCCTCTTTCTAGTTTTCTACCTCCTTCCCTCAACAAATCCATAGTGAGAATCTCCCTCTCATGGACCAGTGCAGGTTTTCATAGAGAATGATATTCTCAGGTGGTCTAGTTGGGGATCAGAAACAACACTAGAAGACCCAGATGATCTATTGTGACCCACGCAAAAAACAGAGGAATGTTTAAACCAGTTGCTCTCTGTATGTATGTATGTTAAGTGCCGTCGAGTCGGTTCCGACCCATAGCGACCCTGTACAGGGTTTCCGAGGGTGTAAATCCTTACGGGAGTAGAAAGCCTCATCTTTCTCCCACGGAGCGACTGGTAGTTTCGAACCGCTGACCTTTAGGTTCACAGCCCGATTCGTAACCACTACGCTACCAGAGCTCTCTAGGTGATCCTAATTCATGGAGATCCCAAGTGTATGTTAGAGCAGAACTGTGCTCCATAGATTTTTCACTGAATGATTTTTCAGAAGTATATCTCCGGGTCTTTTTTCTAATGTGCTGCTGGGTGGATATGAACCCCTACCTTTTCATTTAAGAGTACTAATGGTTTGCACCATCCTGGGATTCTGAGGAATGATAAGTAGCCAAGAAAGGGATGCTCTTGCAAACCAGTGTAGTTTAAACTCTCAGAAATATTAGAAACACAAAGGTTCTAATTGGTGGAATTTTCAGCACCTAATTTAATCTCATTTTCTTCCATTTTAAGTCTTTATATATGTAATATATCTATGAGTATATTAATTTTTTCCAAGTATAATTTAATGAGCTCTGGTACCTTAGTGGTTACGAATCAGGATGCGAACCTTAAGGTCAGCAGTTCGAAACTACCAGCTGCTCCGCAGGAGAAAGATGAGGCTTTCTGCTCCCGTAAAGATTTATAGCCTTGGAAACACTGTACAGGGTCGCTATGGGTCAGAACCAACTCAATAGCACTTAACAACAACAACAACAACATAATTTAATGAACATAATTATTTCTTCCTTTCATAATTTAAGGTTTTGAAGTTTTTCATTATAAGGAGCAATTTTCTGGTTACAAACCTGCTCCTTAGATACAGAGGGCTGAATATTAGCATGCTATATAGCCAGGGAGTGTTTCATATTTTTGTGTTTAAAAATATACTGATAACAGCTTATTGTATTGTCTTTATAAAAGAGAAGTGAGACATTTAATGGTGCTTTGTATGGGGAAACAAGTTTTTAAACCTTTAATCAAATCTCAGAAAGAATCAAGTTTCATATTGGTTATGTAGAAGCCTGTGCTTTTTCCCCCCTGTGGCCCCAGAAAGAGAGAAAGTTATTTAGAGAAAACTACCCCCAAACCCCAAATGGAGTCCTGGTGTGATGCTGTAAGCGAATGCGCCAGACTGCAAAGTCATTTGAACTGCAAGGTCGGTGGTTCAAGCTCACCAGCTGCTCCTTGGAAACCCTATACAGGGTCATTATGGGTCGTAACCAACTCGATGGCACTTCACAACAACAATAAACCCCCAAACCCAAACCCAAACCCACTACCATCGAGTTGACTCTGATCATAGCAACATAGAGGACAACATGGAACTGCTCCCTAGGGTTTCCAAGGCTGCAACTAGGAGCAGACTGACTTATCTTTCTGCCCTGGTCAGCTGGTGGGTTTGAAATGCTGATGTTTGGGTTAGCAGTCATATGCTTTAAGCCACTGAGCCACCAGGGCTCCTGGAGAAAGCTCATTAGGATTAAAAACTGGTCAGAGCTGTCTGAAGTGAGAGATATTAGTCCTCATGTCACTGGAGATAAAAGGGTATGAAGGTAGGGCTAGGTGAGTTTAAAAATTCTCTATAGTCTTGAAAGTCTTTGAAATATTAAAAAAAAATCCTGTTTCATAATGTCAAAGGAAGCATGCAAAAGTAGGGTCGTGAAAGAAAGGAGGAGCAGAAAGGAGAACAGAGTAGAGGGGACAATGATGGCTTACGATTTTGTTCTTGAACTACTCTAGCACACATTTACTAGATGAAGTTTAGTAGAGGAGACTTTGAGCTTGACTTTGATAGTCTCATCTGTGTACTGTTTGAAAGAGAAAAAGACTCAATGTTAAGACCTATATCTGACTCTCTTTTAATTAAAGCAAATGGAAAGGGCTTATTTGGTACTTTTCCTATAAAAGTGACACCTTTTTTCGTTTGTCAAGAAGATGAGAACAGATAAGGCTGAAGTTGTATGGTTTTGATTTAGGTTGTCTGAGCTGAGATTTCATAGAGTGTTTTGGGACCATGATGCAGGGCAAGTCATTAATGAACCCAAGTCTCAGTGTAACTTTGATATGCTTGCTTGGGTTAGGAAAGGGGTGGGCAACCCTCTGCCTGGGTTTTAAGCAGCCTCATTAATGTGAGGTACAGTTGAAATGATGCCTGCTGGTACCCGCTAACTTCCAATAGCCATGGTTTTACGGTCTTTGACAAGTCATGTTATACTCTTTACTAAATGGGTGTTTTTATTATTGTGTTTTTCAAAAGGCTACAACTTGATTTGTGTCTCTAGCAACCTAATGACACCACCTCACTTTAATTTGTTCTTCTTTGCAAAACACGGTGCAAATGCTCAAACGCTTTTGTGTTCTTATTCTACAGCTTGGAGAGAGTGGAGAGATTAAAGCAATTGGAGAAGTGGGTTTGCTGTTCACCTTCCTGAAAAATGCCTGTGTCTGACCAGAGCAAAGCTGGAAGAGGAATCGTTAACCTTCTTGCCTGTTAGAAATAACAATAAGATTCACGCTTTTATTTTTAGCTGAAAGAAAAATGGAACATCAAATTTCACCATCATGGGTGGATTCTAAATGAACCCTTGCTTAGCTTAAAAAGAACACAATATCACTTTTGTCTATATTTCAAGCATAAAGAGATTTACTGATAGTATTTAATTGTAGTTTGTATCTTATACACAGAAAATATTTTAGTTTTTAAGCAGTTGTCTATTTTTGCAAAAAAGATAGCTTCCCTAACAAATATCATATATTTATTAATTAATTAATTATTATAATTATGTATTTTATTTAAACCATTTTATTAATTTGAACTTATTTATGGAAATATCTTATATTGCTACTTGATTTAAAGATTATTATTAATATTTATGACAATAATTATGGAGGTATATGTTTTATGACCTCAATAAATACTTTGATTTCCTAAATCTTGTAGTTCTGTGATTTTTTTTTTTTTTCTCTTAAAATCATCTTTATCTAAAGATTTCCATTTGCTAGCTGGGGCAAGAAAGTCATACAAATGATATTATTCTTCACTCTAAGTAAGTGAGATGGTGGTTGTGTCTTGTGGAATTGGTTCCGACTCATAGCGACCCTGTACAAGATTTCCGAGGCTGTAAATCTTTATGGGAAAAGAAAGCC
This sequence comes from Chrysochloris asiatica, assembly GCF_000296735.1. Classification (NCBI taxonomy): domain Eukaryota; kingdom Metazoa; phylum Chordata; class Mammalia; order Afrosoricida; family Chrysochloridae; genus Chrysochloris; species Chrysochloris asiatica. Next base: position 19,829,385 of record NW_006408551.1, on the reverse strand, counting down.
TCATCTTTCTCCCACAGAACAGCTGGTAGTTTTGAACTGGTGACTTTGTGGCTCACAGCCTGATACATAACACTATGCTATAGTGACTACTATTATCCATATTTCAAAGAAGAAAAATTGAACAGAGAAATATTGCATAACTATAAGTTGTTGACCCTTATAGAACCAGGTATTTCTGATTTCAAGACTCTTTGCTATGTTGTTTATGTAGATGTATTGCATTGATTCAACATGTAACTGAATTTTTTTTTTTTAGATCAGGAAGTTAAAAATAATTTATTTACATCATTAGCAGTTTGTAGATAAAAGAAAGGGATGACATGGCTGGGGAGAAATAGATGCAGTTTTATTGTTGTTGAACTGCTTTAGTTCTTTTGTGGCATTCTTCATTGTTCGGTAAGTCAGGCAATACAATAAGAGAGAGCTGACTGTGTTTCTGGAATCTTCTCTAATAGTGGAGCATAGCACTGATAGAGAAGTATTGTGCGTGGAAGATGGCCATGCTGTTATGAAGCACACTGAGAGAGATAAAGTTGTATCTACTTAATATTTGTACAGTGGTACAGATAATAGTGCCATACTATGAGCCCCTCAGGTTGGAAGGCACTCAAAACACTACTGGAGAAGAGCTGCCTCCTCAAAGTAGAGTTGACTGTGATGATGTGAATGGAGTAAAGCTTTCATTTACTGATGGGACACAACTCAAAATGAAGAGAAACCACTGTAAACATCCATTAATAATCAGATCATGGAATGTATGAAACTTGGAAAACTAGAAGTTCTCAAAAATTAAATAGAATGTATGAATATCGATCTCGTACCAGCCGCTCCACGGGAGAAAGATGAGACTTTCTACTCCCGTAAAGATTTACACCCCCGGAAACCCTGTACAGGGTTGCTATGGGTCAGACCCGACTCGATGGCACTTAACAACAACAACAACAACAACAGGCATTAGCGAGCTGAAATGGACTGGTATTGACCATTTTGAATCTGACAATCACATGGTTAACTATGCCAGGAATGACAAATTGAAAAGGAATGGCATCACATTTATCATCAAAAAGAACATTTCAAGATTTATCTTGAAGTACAATGCTGTCTGTAACAGAATAGTATACATATGCCTACAAGGGACACCACTTAATTACAACTATTATTCAAATTGAAGCACCAACCACTAAAGCCAATAATGATGAAACTGAAGCATTCTATTAACTTCTTCGGTTTGAAATTCATCAAACTTGCAATCAAGATGTATTGATAATTACTGGTGATTGGAATGTAAAGGTTTGAAACAAAGAGTAAGGATCAGTTGTTGGGAAATATGGCCTTGGTGATACAAATGATGCAGAAGATCCATGATAGAATTTTGCAAGACCAATGACTTCTTCATTGCAAATACCCTATTTAAGCAACATAAAAGATGACGATACACATAAATCCCATCAGGTAGAATACACAGAAATCAAATAGACTATATCTTTGGAAAAAGACAGTGGAAAAGCTACATATCATCAGTTAAAACAAGGCCAGGAGCAGACTGTGGAAAATACCATCAATTGCTCATATGCAAATTCAGACTGAAACTGAAGAAAATCAAAACAAGTCTACAAGAGCTAAAATATAACCTTGAATATATTCTACCTGGATTTAGAAATCATCTCAAGAACAGATTTTATGAGTTAGGCACTAATGACAGACACTAATGACCGAAAACCAAAAGAGTTGTGGGATGACATCAAGAACATCATACAGGAAGAAAGCAAAAGATGATTAAGAAGACAAGAAATCAGGAAAAGACCAAAATGGATTTCAGAAGAGACTCTGAAACTTGTTCTCTAGCATAGAGATGCTAAAGCATATGAAAGCAATGAGGAGATAAAAGAGCTGAATAGAAAATTTCGAAGGGCAGCCCGAAAAGATAAAGTCAAGTTTTTCAATGAAATGTGCAAAGATCTTAAGCCATGGGAACTGAAGAAAAAATTCAAGTTCTGACTTGAAATATTAAAGGATTCTATGGGCAAAATATTGAATTATGCAAAGATGGAAGGAATATACACAGTCACTGTACCAAAAAGAAATGATGGATGTTCAACCATTTCAAGAGGTAGCATATGATCCAGAGTCAATGATAATGAAGGAAGAAATTCAAGGTGCACTGAAGGCATTGGCAAAGAACAAGGCTCCAAGAATTGATAGAATACAAACTGAGATCTTTCAACAAACGGATGCAACACTGGAGATACACATCATCTATGCCAAGAAATTTGGAAGACAGCCATTTGGCCAACTGATTGGAAAAGACCCATATCTGTGCCCATTCCAAAGAGAGGTGACCCAAAGGAATGTGGAAATCATTGGACAATATCATTAATACAGCATGCACATGAAATTTTTCTAGAGATAATTCAAAAACAGCAACACTAGTTCATCGACAGAGAATCTCCAGAGATTCAAGTTGGAGTCAGATGAGGATGCAGAACAAAGGATACCATTGCTGATGCCAGATGGATGAAAGTACAGAATACCAAAAAGATGTTTACCTGTGCTTTACTGACACTCAGTAAAACTATTGACAACATTGTGGCGAATGAGTATCCCGGAACACTTACTTATGCTAATGAGGAATCTGTACATAGACCAAGAAGCAGTTGTTTGAATAGAACAAGGGAACACTGAGTGATTTAAAGTTAGGAAAGGTGTGTTCTAGGGTTGTATTCTTTCACCATAGTTTTCCAGTCTGTATGCTGAGCAAATAACTCGAGAAGCTGGATTGTATGAAGACAAGCACATCAGGATTGTAGGAAGACTCATTAACAACCTGTGATATGCAGATGATACAAACTTGCTTGCTGAAAGTGAAGAGGACTTAAAATGCTTACTGGTGAGGATCAAAGACCACAACTTTGGAATGGTTTGTATGTCAGTGCAAAGAAAACAAAAATTCTTACCACATGAACAAATAAATAGCATCCATACAAATGGAAAACAGATTGAAGTTGTCAAAGGCTTCATTTTGGTCAGATCAACCATCAGCACTCATGGTAGCAGCAGTCAAGAAATCAAAGCATATATTGCATTAGGCAAATCTGCTACATAATGCTTTTTAAAAATGTTCAAGAGCAAAGATATCACTTTGAGGACTAAGGTGCACCTTACCCAAGTATGGTATTTTAAATAGCCTCATATGCATGTGAAAATTGGACAATGAATAACAAAGACCATAGAAGAATTCATGTATTTGAGTTGTGGTGTTGGAGGAGAATATTAAAAGTAACATGGTCCACCAAAAGAACTAAAAGAAGTACAGCTAGAATGCTCGTTTGAAGTCACGATGCCCTGACTTGGTCTCTAATACTTTGAATATATTATCAGAAGGGATCAGTCCCTGGAGAAAGTCACCATATTTGGTAAAGTGGCGGGTCAGTGAACAAGAGGAGGACATCCAATGAGATGGACTGGCACAGTGGCAGCAGCAGTAGGCTTGAGCATAGCAAGGACTGTGAATTTGGCACAGAGCCAGGCAGAGTTTTGTTCTGTTATGCATAATGTTGCTATGAGTTCATACTGACTCAATGACACATAACAACAAGTAATAACTAACAACAGAGAAAAGAAAGCAGAAGTAAAAATGAAGGGTGGACTACTTCTACCAAAAGGAGCCTTTGTAACATAGTAGGTTACAAGTTGGGCTGCTAATTGCAAGGCCTACAGTTCAAATCTACTAGCTACTCTAAGGGGGAAAGATGAGGCTTTGTGCTCCCATAAAGATTTATTCCTGCAGGCTTTGTTCCTACACAGGGTCGCTATGAGTTAGTACCGACTTGGTGGCATCTAACAACAAGAACAAAGATTTACAGCCTTGGAAACCCTATGCAGGAACACTATGAGTCAGAACCGACTCCACTGCATACCATCACCAGTTCTACCATGGAGAAATAGGCACATGAAGAGTGCACTGGAGAGTAGTTTCTTAAGGGATTCAAGATATTGCATAGGTTTTCCCATAGACTGTGAAAGACTTGTGTGAGGGGTCTAGAGGGTTTCTTTCTCCAAACAATCTGAAACCCTGTTTGTTTGTTTTTCTCTACAGGCCACTTATCACTCACCATACAGTTTTCCAGGCTGTTTGTTAAGTTTCTGTTTGTCAAGGACTAAGTCAAGCCTGGAGTCCTGATGTGGCACTGTGGGTAAATGCGCCAGACTGCAAAGCCATTTGAACTGCACAGTTGGTGGTTCAAGCTCACCAGCTGCTCCTCGGAAACCTTATACAGGGTCGCTATGGGTCAGAACTGACTCGACGGCACGAAACAACAACAAATCAAGCCTGGTGGTGAGATAATCTCACTGATGAGCTCATATCTGATAAGATACACGTTCACTAGTGTGTAGTTAATAACTCTGGATTTGAGCCCCAAATGCTAAATGCTCATGGGTGAAAGGATTTCAATGATTTCTGAAATAAGCTTGGGTTTAAATCTCTTTCCTCTCTTCAGTTAAATGACACTCATTTGACATGAAAAAAACAAACAAACAGCATTATACTTGGTTTTGAAGTCCTGGTGTGATGGCTATAGGATAAGCACTGGACTGTTAACCACAAGGTCGGCAGTTTAAACCCACCAGCTGTTCCTCAGAAACCCTATACAAGGTCACTAAGAGTCAGAAACAACTCAACAACACTTAACAACAACATATTTGTTTTTGACCAATCTTCTGAAAAGTGAGCCGTAAGTGAAAGTTTTATCTCTCAAATTGGAGAAATTTATTAAAATGTTTTGAAAACCTTTGTATAATGTCAGATATATTTTAAAAGCAGCTCTGGTAGCCTTGACTGCTCTTTCCTCAATTGTGCACATTTAATAAGTTAGGAACTGTCAGTTTTAACTTAAAAATAATCGCTTAGTCTCCCCATTTCTCACACCTTCAATGTTTCTGTCCTATTCAAGCCACCTTCATCTTGCCTCTGAATATTACAATAGCTTCTGGATGTTCTCTTACTGTTGTTTTCCAATTCATCAGCTAAGATAGACTAAAAATTAAAAAAAACATTAGATTATGGCTCTTCCCTGCTTTTCCTAATGGCTTCCCTTCATGTTAAAAATGAAATTCAAAGCTTTTATTGTGTCCTCCTCCCCAATCTTATCTCCTACCACCCTTTTAGTTGCTCCTTTCTCTGCAGCTACTCTGGCTTCTTTGTTGATCCTCACATATACCAGGCTTGTCCCTGCCTAGGAGCGAATGCACTCATAGTTTCCTTTGCCCAAAACACTCTTCCCGCAGGCATTTCATGATCACTGATCACTCCCTTTCTTCCTTCAGATTCCTGCTCCAATGTTACCTCCTTAGATAGACCTACTCTGACCATCCATTCACAAAAGCTTTCTTACCATCTGTCCACACCCTTTCTGCCTCTATGGTAGTGGTTATGTGCCGTGGAATCATTTCTGACTCCTACCAACCCTACATAGGGTTTCCAGGGCTGTAAATCTTTACAGGAGCAGAAAGCATCATCTTTCTCCCACGAAACCACTGGTAGTTTCCAACTGCTGACTTAAGGTTAGCAGCCCATCTCATAACCATTATGCTACCAGAGCTCCT
>NW_006408551.1:19809796-19819116 GCF_000296735.1 Chrysochloris asiatica | reverse complement strand
TCACCAGTAATGATCAATACATCTTGATTGCATTTTTGATTGATTTTAGATTGAAGAAGCTGGTAGAATTCTTCTATTTCATCTTCACTGGCTTTAGTGGTTGGTGCATAAATTTGAATAATAGTGGTATTAACTGGGTTTTCCTGTAGGTGCATAGATATTATCCTATCACAGACAGTGTTGTACCTCATGACTGATCTGGATATGTTGTTTTTGACAATGAATGCAACACCATTCCTTTTCAGTTTGTCATTTCCGGCATAGTAAACCATGTGGTTGTCAGATTCCAAATGGCCAATATCAGTCCATTTAAGCTCACTAATGCCTAAAATATTGATGTTTATGCATTCCATTTCAATTGTGACAATTTCCCTAGATTCATACATGTAGTAAAACACATCTAAAATGGAGCAGCAGCGGAAGTGGCTAATATTTGGCTGGCATATCGACACGGTTGTTTTTGCCATTGGCAGAAGACTGAATATCTTCTTACCCGCTGGCAGATGGCAACACCAAGGTATTCAAGAAAACTAATCTGTGAGCTAATGTGTGAGACACCCGCTGAACATGCTAACTAGTATTTAGGATTTTTAGGAAGTCTGGCACTGGAGTAGATGGGAGAAATGCCAGAAAAAACAGGTCTGAGTCTATGGTACCATTCAATTTGAATTGCTCAGTAAATAAGAGCAACATATGGATCATACAAAACAGTAATTCTTTACTATTTCTCCTACATTTCAATTTACACTATTGATTAATATGCAGAGTTTCACTTGGAAACTGAAGACAACCTGATGAAACAGGTCACGATTTTAAGATTTGTGTGAAGACAACTTGTATCTGATGAAGATGGCTCCATACTGGAGAGCAAATTTCAGAGTCTCTTCTGACACCCATTTTAATTTAGTTTTTTCTTTCTTTATTGTCATTTTAGTGACCTTTTGCTTTCTTCCTGTATGAGGTTCTTGATGTCATCCCACAACTCCTCTGGCTTTTAGTCATTAGTGTTTAATTTATCAAATCTGTTCCTGAGATGATCTTTAAATTCAGGTGGGATATAGTCAAGGTCATATTTGGTTCTCATGGACTTGTTTTCATTTTCTTCACCTTTAGTCTGAACTTGCATATGAGCAACTAATCCAAGAAGCGCCCCTGACCTTGTTTTGGCTTATGATATGTATCTTTTTTCACAGATGTAGTCAATTTGATTTCTGTGTATTCCATCTGGTGATGCCCATGTGTATAGCGTCTTTGATGTTGTTTTAAAGAGGTATTTGTCATGAACAAGTCATTGGTCTTGCAAAATTCTATCATGTGATCTCCAGCATAATCACCAAGGCCATATTTTCCAAACACAGATTCTTTCTCTTTCTTTCCAACCTTTGTATTCCAATTATCACTAGTTATCAATACATCTTGACTGCATGTTTGATTGATTTCAGACTGAAGAAGTTGGTAGAATTCTTCAACTTCATCATAACTGGCTTTAGTGGTTGGTACATAAATTTAAATAATAGTGGCATTAATGGGTCTTCCTTGTATGAATATAAACATTATCCTATCACACACAGCATTATACTTCAAGATAGACCTTGAAATGTTCTTTTGATGATGAATGTAATGTCATTCTTCTTCCATTTGTTATGCCTGGCATAGTAAACCATGTGATTGTCAGATTCAAATTGGCCAATAATTTCCATTTCAGCTCACTAATGCTTAGGATATTGATGTTCATGTGTTCCATTTTATCTTTGACACTTTCAAATTTACCTAGATTCATACTTTGCAATTCCATGTTTCAATTTTTAATGGGTTTTTGCAGCTGTTTCTTCTAATTTTCAGTTGTGCCCCATTAGCAAATTGCGGTCCTGAAAGCTTTACTCCATTCAGGTCAGCTATACTTTGAGAAAGTAGTTCTTCCCCAGTCATATTTTTGAGTGCTTTCCAAACTGAGAGCTTCATTTTCTGGCAGGATGTCTGACTATATTCTGGTTATATTCATCATGTTTCAGCATTAAATATTCCACTGCAGCTGACAGCATTTCACTGCTTTACATCAGATTTTCAGTGACTAAAAACATTCTGCTCCTGTAAAGATTTACAGCCTCGGAAACCCTGTACAGGGTCGCTATGAGTCGGAACCGACTCCACAGCACATAACAACAACAAACATTCAGAAGTAGTCTGCCTGTTCTTCTTCTGAGTTTGTCTTAGTCTGGAAGGCTAGCCGAAACCTGTCCACCATGGATGACCCTGTTGTTGTTGTAAACCCTGTACAGGGTTTCCGAGGTTGTAAATCTTTACGGGAGCAGAAAGCCTCATCTTTCTCCTGCATAACAGCTGGTAGTTTCGAACTGCTGACCCTGAGGTTCGCAGCCCGATTCATAAACACTACACTACCAGAGCTCCTTATGGATGACCCAGCATTCAAAATATCAGTGGCATAGCTTCCAGCATCACAGCAACACAGAAGCTACCAAATTGACAGTTGAATGGTGGCGTTGCTCAATAGTATTAACTACTGTGTGATAGCTGCTGCTGTTGTCGGTATAGGGGCCACTTATATTCCTCGGTTTCAAGGTATAATGATTGTCAAATATATGTTAATGATTTTTAGGAAATTAAATGTATATTCTATCAAATATTAAAAAAAAATGTTTTTTGGAAGCCTGGTTAGTAACTTCTTGACTAGGGTAAATAGATTTATCTTATAGCAGATGTTATATATGGGACAGAGTAAAAGGAGCTACAAAACTAGAATATATGACTGCTATCTATTGAATTGTGTACCCCCAAAATATGTGCTGGAATTCTAACCCCTATACTTGTGAATGTAACCACTGTGAGAAACGGGGTTTTCTTTGTCATATCAATGCTGTTGTTGAGTTAATATCAATGCTGTTGTCATTGTTGCTGTCCAGTCAGTTTCTACTCACAGTGGCCCTGTATAGGGTTTCCAAGTAGTGGCTGGTGAATTTAAACCACATATCTCGTGGTTCAAACCAACCTTTTGGTCCAGTGCATTAGCCCACAGCATTACACCAGGACTCCAACTATCAGTGTAGGATGTGTTTTAATTCAATCACTTTTGAGATACAAAAGAAGCAGATTAGATATAGAGACCAGCAAGCACAAATGGAGGGGGAAAGATGTACCACATGAAGATTACCATAGAACCTAAAAAAGAGACAAGAACCTTTCTTTTCTCCAGAGGGGACTGAAAAAAAAAGCCTTCTTCTAAACCTGGTGACCGAAATTCAGACTTTTAGTCTCCTAAACTTCAAGAAAATAAGTTTTTGTTTATTATAGTCAAATAAAGTTTGAACCACAAGATACGTGGCTCAAACTCACCAGCTATTCTTTGGAAACCCCATACAGGGTTGCTATGAGTCAGAACCAACTCAATAACACTTACTAATATCAAAGTCAAACCAGATTGCATCTATCTTTCTAGTTTTCTGTTAAACTATAATGACTAAAACTGATTTCTTCCTAAGGAAATATCTAAGTCTTTTCTGTTTGTATGTTTCTCTATTAAAGCTACCGTAAGTTCCTGGATTGTGAACGAGATCCATTCCTACTTGTGGTTTAAAATCACATTTGCAGCTATGTCGAAACAGCTACATAGGATTTTATTTAGCTTTACTTACATTAATGAAGTGCAAGAGAAATTTATATCAAGGAAATGGCTCCCACAGTTCTGCTGGACAAAACCCAAGTCTATCAGTCAGATGAACCAAGGTTGGAAGGTCAGGTGGCAGGTAGACAGATCACTGGTTTAGAGCACACAAAGCCTCTTGGGGAACATTGCCTCAACCCTGCAAGGTGTTACCATCTAGATGGCCCTAAAATAATGTCCTTAGAAGGTCATTCTATTGTTCAATCGGGCAAGCTGCTTCAGGATGATGAGAAACATGGTTGGTATTGTTGTTAAGTGCCATCAAGTCAGTTCCAACTCATAGCGACTCTGTGTAGGGTTACTAAGGAGCAGCTGATGGGTTTGAACTGTCAATCTGTTCACAGTCCAGTGCTGATTCTACAGCACCACACCAGGAGGAACATGGTAAGACCAGTGAATTCCATGAGCAAGGATCCATTGCTGCACTTCATTTTCTGTGAAGCAAGTCCTTTGATCTGAGGAAATGCTGTGTGGGATGCTATGATGGTGGATAAGGTATTCTGTAAATCTGTGGATAGTAGTAGTTTTGGCAGAAGTCTTGTGTCCAGGGAAGGCAAATTAATATCCAGAATAAGTGTCTATTTCAATAAGAACAAAATGCTGCCCTTTCAATGATGGAAGTGGTCTGATGTAATCACTTGATCTAGAACTTTTCCACTTATACAGATTAAGTGAATATTTAGTAGGTTTCCCATCTGTTTTAATCCCAGGGACACTCTGCCTAAATAGACAGCCCCATAATTCCATACAAGTCAGACAATTCTGACTACTATTGTGACCCTGATGTCCCTTTTGGTAACCAGGCCCACTTTGTCTTTATCAATTAAGTGCTGCCTCTTGATCTCTACCAATCAACCCCTTTGTAGTTGTTGTTAAATGTCATCGAATCGGTTCCAACTCATAGTGACCCTACATAGGATTTCCAAGGAGCAGCTGGTGGCTTTAAACTGCTAATCTTGTGGTTTGAAGTCTAGTGCCGATCCTAGGTGTCTTAATTAAATTTGGGTAGTTTCCACTGTCAGATATGATTTATACAAAATAACAATCACAGCACTCTTCAAGAAGCTTGGGTCTCCCTTCACAAATTTATTCCTCAGTGTTATGGTATATGGTATAAGGTGTGTCCTCTAAGCACTCCATGTGTAGGTCTGTGTGTCTGTTCTGGTAAATCAACTCTAATATGTTAATTTTTCTAAGTCTTTGGATGTCTTTTTCTACTGTATACCAAGGCAGGTCTGGTGTTTCAACTTGATTTATTGTAGGCCATTGTACAATGCATGCTTCAGTGAACAAATCAAATAAATTATTAAATCCTCTCCTAACCTGTCCAGCTGCAACACTGAATGAAGAATCTGTGCTTAGTGGGCCCACATCAATAAACTCAGACTAACCCAATTGTATGTTCCTTACACCATTATCCCACACCCTTTATTGTCTTTCCTACACATATTCCGCAGGCTTGTGTTTTATATATTAGAAATATCAAGCAGTTATTTCTGAGTGTAGCATACCTCTTCTTTTGTCAAACTTTATGCTTCACCTTTTGGGGCTCACTGGAACTTAAGTCTAGTTATAGGTCTAGACTCCTGGTATGGCACTGTAGGATCAACACTGGGCTTCAAACCACAAGCCCAGCAGTTTAAGCCTACCAGTTGCTTCTAGGAAACCCTATACAGGGTCACTATGAGTCAGAATGGACTCAATGGTACTTAAAAACAACAACAACTTAGGTCTAGAAGCAATAGTGGGTGGTGATTGTGCTTCCTGAGAATATTCAGGGATGTCTTTTAAGGCATCTGCCTCAGGTAATGCCCCAGATAACTCCCTAGGTGCTGCCCTAGGCAATATCTTAGACAATGATTCATTAGGCACGCCTTGGTTAATAATCTCATTACCAGAGGCTAAGAGGGCTGGTTCTGTTGGCAGAAGCTATTAAATGGAATTTAGGTCTTATGTGTCCCTAGCTTCCTGATTATCTACTCATATGTTCCCACCCTATTCTTCAGAGCTCTATTTCTTCCCAGTTAATGCCCTCACTTCAACATAAGAACCAATTTGAGGCTGGAAATTCAGCTGACATTGTAATTCAGCCACTCTTACAATAAGACTCTGAGTTTGGTAGTAGCTCTGCTACTACAAGAATTAAAGAGCTCTGGGAGTGTAGTGGTTACAAGTTGGGTTACTAATCTCAAAGTCAGTAGTTCGAAACTACCAGCAGTTCCACAGGAGGTAGATGAGGCTTTCTGTTCTTGTAAAGATTTATAGCCTCAGAAACCCTGTGCAGGGTCGTTATGAGTCAGAACTGACTGTATGGCACATAAACACCACCACCACTATAAGAAATAGGGCTTTCTTCCAGGGCACAAGTGGAAACTTTGAGGTCTTTTATGTGGCACTTGAGCCCTGAGATGACCTCTTTCCTCTATCTCTTGGTTTATTATATGTAGGACCAACCAAGCAGCTTCTCTATTCTTCTCTATATGCATTAATATTACCACATGCCATGGATTAGTAGCATTCTCAATGTTGAAAGCCCTATACACTATGAGTCAAAACTGACTCAACGACATTTAACAAAACAACATTGTCCTCTTTACTAGTGGATAAAGAGTTATCAGTGCCTTTAAAATTAGTGAGATTTAAGAACCTATTCAGAAAGTTCATCCTTGTGATTTTGTTTGTCTAGAATCTTGGTACCAAAAGTCTTAGGTTGAGTACTAGAGAGAAGTAAAATTAGTGAAGCTTTTATTTGTATGCATAAAGAGAAATTTATATCAAGGAAATGGCTCCCATGGTTGTAGAGATGGACAAGTCCCTAGTGCATGGGACAGATGAACTAAATTCAGCAGGTTGGGCAGGTAAGATGACAGACTACCCAGATGGACAGGCAATAGAGCAGGCCACTTGTTCAATTCCAAGAAGCAGAAGTTAAATAACAAACCAGATACAGCATCCAGACCCAGCAGAAAGCAAGCAAACTTTGCCCAAGTGTCCAATATATTGTAAGTAGGCCACATGTTCTAAAGAAATTTCCTTTCAAATGATTGGCTGCTCACAGCAGTTCTCATCATGGAATTAATTACATTATATTAGATCTCATCATGAAGGATTATTATGTCTTAACTGAGAAACCTGGTCTTATTAAGCACAGTCTTTAACTATAATATTATCCAAACAATGGGTCTACCCCAGGCAGACGTCTTACATAATTTTTGGCCAGAAATGGCTTATGTGCTCATGGCAATCCTTGGCTCAAATCAGTTGTTGGCAAACTTTTTCTGTAAAAGGTGAAATAGCAAAGATTTTATGCTTTTGAGCCACATACAGTCTCAGTTGCATGTTCTCTTTCTTTTTTCACAGCCCCATGAGAGTATAACTATGATCCGTAACTCATGGAGCATAACTCATATGAGCAAGATTTGGAATACAGTTTTCTGACCCCCGAGTTCGATCATTCACAGTTCATTTTCTGCCACTAGGTACACCACCATTCAAACAAATTCAGCGTTCTGTGAACAAGGGTGAAAAGAGAATGGCTTTGTGATCAACTAATAAAATATTTCAGTGTTGGAATAGCAAATGTATTTAGCACTGCGCCTGATCCAAAGTTAATAAAATTATATTAAACTTCCCAAGTAACCACAAGTTGTTTTTACAAAACAGTGAACTACAACCATGACTATAGTACTGTTTCATATTCTCAGTCATTTTCTTACAATAATGAATTTTTTCAGTTACAAGAAAAGTAAATCTCTATATCAAATCTTACGTACCATGTCAGATGTTCTCAGCGTTCTTATTTCCACTGCCACTGCTGTGATTGAATTTGGCTCCTTCTACCAGTCTACACTCAGATAAAGTGTAATGGGCAGGTTGTGGAATCTGTCTTTCCTTGGCTACTGCTGTTGTTGTTGTTAGGTGCTGTCGAATTGGCTCCAACTCATAGGGACCTTATGTACAACAGAACAAAACACTGCCCAGTTCTATGCCATCCTCACAATTGTTATGCTTGAGTCCATTGCTGCTGCTACTAGAACAATCCAACTCATTGCAGGTTTCATCATCCTGGTTTCTAAGAACCATTTTGGCTGTGCTTCTTTCAACACAGATTTGTTGACTGTTGTAGGGGACCGTTAATACCCAGAAGTGTGGGGAGTTAATTCATGGTGGGGCAAACTTTCATGCAAGAAATCTGGCATATATTCTTCATCTCCTTTCCTCTTTCCCTTGTTTGATCTCAAACATAGTTCTGTGCAGCCTATCTGCAGATGCTCTACATTGTCAAGAGTCAGGCTCTTGTCATTAAGTACTGCTTGTCTTGTCATGAACTGCAATGAATTTGCTTTCTATCTTTCTTGCCCTGAGATTATATTCCATAACAAAATGTCATCATTCAAGTTTTGTTTTAAGCTCTGTTTTCTTTGAAATCTGAATTAAGCCAATTCTCTATTATGATCTAAGTTCCAAGAAGGCAAGGATTCTAGTCTGTTTTTCTCACTGACTAGAATACTGTTGGGCACTTCATACTGTTCAGTTATATCTTAGACATGTTGAAAGAATTAATGAATGCATCATTTCAGGGCAGAACACTTGGAAGGCATGAGCACTAAGGACAAATTTTCTTGGAGGATAGAAGATCTGTTACTAGCAGATTCCTGCCACCAGAGAGCAGTCAGTCCTGCAATATAAGGAAGCATAAATAATTTAACTGCAGCTAAGTGTGGCGCTGTGAGTTAATGTGCCAGTCTGCAAAGCCATTTGAATTGTAAGTTTGGCAGTTCAAGCTCACCAGCTGCTCCTCAGATACCCTATACAGGGTTGCTATGGGTCGGAACTGATTCAACGGCACTCAACAACAACAAATGAACAGTTTATGAGTTGGTGTATAGGAAGTTATGAGAAAGAGATACAGAACAAAAATTAGTAGACAGTATCAGGAGTCCTGGTGTGGCGCTATGGGTTAATGTGCCAGACTGCAAAGCCGTTTGAACTGCAAGGTTGGTTGTTCAAGCTCACCAGCTGCTCCTCAGAAACTGTATACAGGGTCACTATGGGTCAGAACTGACTCAATGGCATTTCACAACAACAACAACATTATCCAACCCAGAGTGCACTAGACAATCTCATCTAGCCCAGATGCTCAGCTGGTCTGACCCTCCTACGGTTTGGTTTGAAGTACAGAGGAGAGATAGGAAACAATGATGAAGATAAGCAGGCGATACTCACTATGGCCTCGATAGATCTCATAGACAAAAATTAGGTGATAAAAGTTCCTGTGGTTGCCCAACATGGCTCAGAAGTGGGTCAAGGAGATTTATCCAGAGTTTATGATCCTCATGTCAGCATCAACTTTTCTTCTTCTCTCATCCTTAAAGCTCTGAGTGCCCCTTGGTCTTCTCACACCTCAAAGGGTATTTCGTGGTGAACCTACGATGATATGTTCAATAAGTCAACAGATATTCATTGAGTACATATTATGTGTCACTCACTGTTTATAACTGGGGAAATGGAAATGAGCAAGCAAGGGGGTAAAAAAAGTCCCTGCCCTGATAGATTTTAGTGATGGAAGACAGATTATAAACAAAATGCATAGATCAAATATATGATATGTTGTTGTTGTTGTTGTTGTCAGGTGCCATCG
>NW_006408551.1:19807116-19809696 GCF_000296735.1 Chrysochloris asiatica | reverse complement strand
AGTCAGTTCCAACTCATAGTGACCCTGTATAGGGTTTCCAGGGAGCGGCTGCTGGGTTTGAACTGTCAACTTTATGATTCAAACCAACTTGCAGTCCAGTGCTTTATCCTGCAGTGCCACACCAGGACTCCATTGTTGTTGTTGTTGCTGTTGTTAAGTGCCGTCAAGTTGATTCTGACTCATAGCAATCCTGCATAGGGTTTCCAAGGAGCAGCTGGTGAGCTTGAACCTCCAACCTTGCAATTCAAATGACTTTGCAGTCTGATGCAGTAACCCACAGCACCACACCAGGACTCTGGACTCCATTGTTATGTGCTGCCAAATCAGTTCTGACTCATAATGACTCTGTACAGGGTTTCTGAGAGCAGCTGGGGGTTTTGAACTACCAAGTTTGCTGTTAGCAGTCCAGTGCGTGTGAAATTATTTGTTTACTTTGACCATTCATTTAATTTTCAGTATTATTTATCACTGAACTTTATGCCAGGGTATATGGTGGCAAAAAAGCTCCTGTTGTGTTGATATAACAGATAGACATAATAAGAAAAAGAGGAATCAAGAATGATTCTCGAGGTTTTGGCTGATAGCACTTGCTGTTGAATTGTGGTGTATGAAGAAAGAGAGGAATCTGATAAATGTTATGAAGAAAATCAGAGCAGATCATGGAGATTGAATGTGATGAGAGGTTGTTATTTTACATAGAGAGATCAGGGACGGTCTCTCTAAGGAGCAAGACTATAGGAATATATGTGTTACAGTAAGAGATAATCCTAAAATAAGGACAGACTTGGCATGTTCAAAGTATTCCAGTAACAGCATAGAGGTCAGGGCTGGAACAGGCTAAGTGAGTTAAGATGAAGCTAAAGGGTTCATCAGGAGCAGGACATGTAGGACTTTGCGTGAAAGGACAGGACTTGGAATCTTATTCTAAGGTGGATTTGAAACCACTGGAGGGTTCTGGGAGTGGAAAATAATTTATCTGATTCAAGTTTATAAAGATCACTTCAACTGTTGTGTGGAGAGTAAGTCTAGAAGAGGAAAGAAGAGAAACCAAGGCCAGCACAGTAATCCAGGGAAGAGATGATGATGGCTTGGGCTAGGTGATAGTAAGCGATAGGAAATGGTCAGATTTGAATTCATTGTGAAGGGAATGCTGATAGACTTGCAGTTGGATTGTGGTGTGTGAAAAAAAAGAGGAATCAAGAGTGATTCTTGAGGTTTTGGCTTTGGTATTTGGGTGACTCTGTGAAGTATTTTAGGAGCTCTGATAGCATAGTGGTTATGAGTCAGGCTGCTAACATCAAGGTCAGCAGTTCAAAACAGCCAATCATTCCATGGAACAAAGATGAGGCTTTCTGTCCTATAAAGATTTATAGCCTCGGAAACCCTATAGAGGGTCACTATGAGTCAGAACTGACTTGGCAGCACATAACCACCACCACCAAGTTTTTAGAAAGACAGATAATACTCATAGAAGGCTGGGTTTGAGGGGCAAATGATCAAAAGTTATGTTATGAACACTTAAAGTTTGAGAATTTTGTTATAATTCTAAGGGCAGTTTTGAATAGGGAGTTAGAATACATTCTTAGAATTTGGGCAAAAGGAGATATAGTTGGGAATCATCAGAGCATATTCAACATTTATTGTGTAAATTGTTAAGTAGTGTTCTAAATACTCTACATGAAATAACTCAGTTCATCTTCATAACAACTCCAACGGGTAGGCAATATTATTATCTCCTTTACAAGTAAAAACACTAATATACAAAAAGTTTCATAACTTGTTTGAGGTCACACAAAAGAGCCTAGATTCAAACACAAGTCTTAATGAAAAGCAGTCTATAAGGTATAATTTGTCTGTGATTTCTGCATTTCTGGAAGGTGGTTTTGGCACTTACATGAGATCACCTGAATTGTTTACAGTCATTCATTGATGTTGTTGTTGTTAGGTGCCACCAAGTTGATACTGACTCTTAGGGACCCTATGCACAACAGAACGAAACACTGCCCAGTCCTGGGCCAATATCAGCATTGTTGCCATGCTTCAGCCCATTGATGCTGCCACTTTGCCAATCCGTCTTGTTGGGGGTCTTCCTATTTTTCTCTGACCCTCCACCTTACCAAACATGACATCCTTACCTCTGACCCTCCACCTTACCAAACTTCTCCAGTGACTGGTCCATCCTGACAATATGTCTGAAGTATGAGAGACAAAGTTTGGCCATCCTGGCCCACAAGGAGCACTCTGGCTGCACTTCTTTCAAAATGGATCTATTGGGTTTTTTGGCACCCATGGCACTTTCAATATTCTCCTCCAACACCATAACTCAAAAGCATCAATTCTTCTATGGTCTTCCTTGTTCACTTTCCAGCTTTCACACGCATATGAGGTGATTAAAAATACCATGGCTTGGGTTAGGTGAACTTTAGTCCTTAAGCTGACATCTTTGTTCTTCAACACTTTAAAAAGGTCTTGTGCAGCTGATTTGCCTAAGGTAATACGTCGTTTAATTTCTTGATTGCTGCTTCCATGAGGGTTGATAGTTGATCCAAGAAGAATGAAGTCCTTGACAATTTCAATCTT
>NW_006408551.1:19804347-19805755 GCF_000296735.1 Chrysochloris asiatica | reverse complement strand
ATCAAGGTATATTATAATAATAAGGGATTTGGAAAGAATAAACCAGAAAGAAGAGAAAGAGAAGGCAGTGGTAGTGGTGGGATTGATTCTAATTAGGATATCGAGGAAAATCTCTGCTGAGAAGGTGGTATCTGACCAAAGAACTAGCCATGCAGACATCTGTGGGAAAATCATATATAGTAAAAGGAACAGCAAGTGCAAAGACTCTGAGATACAGGCTCTGAAGAGCAGCAAGGAGGTTATTGTGACTGGAGTGGGTGAGCAAGAGGCCAGAAAGGTGAAGAGAAAAAGCAAGATCAAGTAAGGCCTTAGATCATTGTTAAGACTTGACTTTGACTCTGAATGCAATGAAAAATCCTTAAGTAAGAAATCAGGTTACTCATGACCCTACACATTTCAGTTTAAATGCACAGCACTCAGTTTAAATGCACAGCACAGCTCCAGAGTCAGAAGGTCTCTAAAAATAGACCAGCAATGAATACTTCTTAACAGAAAAGATACATCTATGTCACTATTGTGATTTCTAAACTCTGCCTCAATTCTTGCTGCTATTGCTCTATTACTCTCAACATTTTCTTTTGATGCACTTAGAACATGAGTTAGAAAGGCTATTTTTAAAGGCTATTTTTAAGTCATCTACAAAGCTTTGGAAGGTGTTTTGGATTTATGCATTGTGCATTCGTTAGTTCCTTTTGCTTTTGCTAGGCTAAGAGTGGAGGGGAGACCAATAGAAGACTGTTTCCCATCATCCTTTATGGTGAGCTATTACAGAAAACCTGCTGCTGACTTTTTTTTTTTTTTTTGCTTTTGGAATCCAGGTTCAAGTACCATATTCTCTCCATGCTTTGTTGATAGTAAACCTTTCATTGCCATAGAATCAAATGTCAATATAATAAATGACAGCAATTTGTCAAACTTGAAAATACTAAAATGAAAACCTACAAATCCATATAGAGTACTAATAGTACATAGTAGCTATTGAAACGTGCACTAATTTTTTTTAAAGCTAGGGTTATTCTTGGTCAAAACAAGATGGTGGATTGGGTGGAAGTGCAGTGAAGAATTCCATCAGCAAAAACACAGAATACCGGACCAAGCAGGCTCAGGGGAAGGTGCCAGAACTCTGAACCACATGCAAAGGAATATTTAGAAGGTTGGAAGGCTTATAGCTAGAGGAATTATAAGCAGAAGCAAGAAATCCATTGCTTTCTAATTCAAGATGCTCAGCTGCTCCCAGAGCCACCATCTTAGGTAAGACCAAGCAGGGGAAAGATCAGAGCAGCCTCAGATGCTTGACAGAACTGTAGAGATTAAGGAAGAAGTGTGAAATGGGAAGCCCATTTCCTGATCACATCTACCTGGAGGAAATCAGAAAGCATAAAAAATACCAAAATACACATCCATCTAA
>NW_006408551.1:19803110-19804247 GCF_000296735.1 Chrysochloris asiatica | reverse complement strand
AAGTATGATGGTTATGTGCTGTGGAGTAGGTTCCAACTCATTGTGACCCTGTATAGGATTTCCAAGGCTATGAATTTTTATGGGAGCAGAAAGCCTCATCATTCTCCCATGGAGCTGCTGGTCATTTTGAACTACTGATCTTAAGATTAGCAACCCGACTGGTAACCACTATACTACCAGAGCTTCTTGTTACCACATATAGGGGTCAAGATGTACAACACATTTTTTAGGGGAGACACATTTTAATCCATTACTGTGACGTTGGGCAACTCACTTATCCACTCTCAGTCACAGCTTGCTCATAGTAAACTAGAGCAACCAAGATTTCCTCTACCCCTTACAGAAGCACTGGTAACACCAAGTAAGGGGATTGCTTCCTGTAAACCAAAATCAAACCAGGTGCCATCAAGTTCATTCCAACTCACAGTGACCTCATGCTTGTCAGAGAAGAACTGTACTCCACAGGGTTTTAAATGGCGGATGGTTTTGGAAATAAATTGCCAGACTACTCATCTGAGCTCTCTCTCACTGCACTTGGACCTTCTTTGTGAAGCACTATGTAAAATAGACGGACACCAAGTGTGGTAAAGTGGAGTGTAAGTGAAAAAGAGGAGGAGCTTCAGTGAGCTGAATTGACACAGGGGCAGCAGTCATGGGTTGAAGCACAACAACAGTTGTGAGGGGGGCACAGGACCAGGCGGTGTTTTGTTCTGATGTGCATAGGGTCACTATGAATCAGAACTGATCAATGGCACCTAACAATAACAACGTCAAAGCAGATATTAATATACCAGGCTATAAAATATCATGAAATTTTAAGTTTTAATATTCTGTAGGGTCTTTCCTTTTGTTCATTCCTCCCTTTTTCCTTAGGCCACTCCCCCAGCTCTTATTTTCTGCAATGTCCACCCACAAGCCTCAGACCTTCCTTGCTTTCAGTCTGGTGAGAGCCACACAGCTAGCAGGAGACACGTCAGCTTTGGCATCCTTCTACAAGCTGTATGCCAGTGGGTACATGATGAAATTTCCCTGAACTCTACTTGGAGCAATACCACCTGCTTGAAGACTTAGTCTGACTGGTCAGAGTAGGCACCATTCTTGGCCCTGTGTAAACACCAGAAACGGAATCTTCTAATC
>NW_006408551.1:19800658-19803010 GCF_000296735.1 Chrysochloris asiatica | reverse complement strand
GATTGTCCGATGATTTCTGCATTCCATTGGGTCACCTCTCTTCGGAATGGGCACAGATATGGATCTCTTCCAATCAGTCAGTCAGATAGTTGTCTTCCAAATCTCTTGGCAAAGATGAGTGAGTGCCTTCAGTACCACCTCACATTCTTGAAAGATTTCAATTTTTATTCCATCAATTCTTGGTGCCTTGTTCTTTACTAATTCCTTCAATGCACCTTGGACTTCCTCCTTCAGTATCATTGGCTCTTGATCATATGCTACCTCTCGAAATGGTTGAACATCAACAATGTCCTTTTGGTACGGTGACTCTGTGTATTCCTTCCATCTTCTCTTGATGCTTTCTGCATCATTCAATAATTTGCCCAGAGAATCCTTCAATAATGAATGTCGAGGCTTGAATTTTTTCTTTTTTCTCCCAGCTTGAGAAATGCTGAGTGTGTTCTTCCCTATTGGTTTTCTGACTCCAGATCTTTGCTCATTTTGTTATAATATTTGACTTTATCTTCTCAAGCTGACCTTTTAAATTTTCTGTTCAGCTCTTGTATCTCCTCATTTCTTTCATTTGCTTTAGCATCTCTATGTTGGAGAGCAAGTTTCAGAGTCTCTTTTGACATCCATTTTGATCTTTTCCTTCTTTCTTGTCTTCTTAATGACTTTTTGTTTTCTTCCTGTATGATGTTCTTGATGTCATCCCACAACTCTTCTGATCTTCGGGCTTTAGTGTTTAATGTATCAAATCTGTTCTTTAGATGATCTCTAAATTCAGGTGGGATATATTCAAGGTCATATTTTGGCTCTTGTGGGCTTATTTTCATTTTCTTCAGCTTGAGTTTGTATTTGCATATGAACAATTGATGTTCTGTTCCACACTCTGCCCCTGGCCTTGTTTTTGATGTTGATATGGAGCTTTCCCACTGTCTTTTTCTGCAGATGTAGTTAATTTGATTTCTATGTATTCCATCTGGTGAGGTCCATGTGTATAGTCACCTCTTATGCTGTCTAAAGAAGGTATTTGAAATGAAGAAATAATTGATTTAGCAGAATTCTATCATGCAATCTCCAGCATCATTTCTATTACCAAGGCCATATTTTCAAACTACTGATCCTTCCTCTTTGCTCCCAACCTTTGCATTCCAATCACCAGTAATGATCAATACATCTTGATTGCATTTTTGATTGATTTTAGATTGAAGAAGCTGGTAGAATTCTTCTATTTCATCTTCACTGGCTTTAGTGGTTGGTGCATAAATTTGAATAATAGTGGTATTAACTGGGTTTTCCTGTAGGTGCATAGATATTATCCTATCACAGACAGTGTTGTACCTCATGACTGATCTGGATATGTTGTTTTTGACAATGAATGCAACACCATTCCTTTTCAGTTTGTCATTTCCGGCATAGTAAACCATGTGGTTGTCAGATTCCAAATGGCCAATATCAGTCCATTTAAGCTCACTAATGCCTAAAATATTGATGTTTATGCATTCCATTTCAATTGTGACAATTTCCCTAGATTCATACATGTAGTAAAACACATCTAAAATGGAGCAGCAGCGGAAGTGGCTAATATTTGGCTGGCATATCGACACGGTTGTTTTTGCCATTGGCAGAAGACTGAATATCTTCTTACCCGCTGGCAGATGGCAACACCAAGGTATTCAAGAAAACTAATCTGTGAGCTAATGTGTGAGACACCCGCTGAACATGCTAACTAGTATTTAGGATTTTTAGGAAGTCTGGCACTGGAGTAGATGGGAGAAATGCCAGAAAAAACAGGTCTGAGTCTATGGTACCATTCAATTTGAATTGCTCAGTAAATAAGAGCAACATATGGATCATACAAAACAGTAATTCTTTACTATTTCTCCTACATTTCAATTTACACTATTGATTAATATGCAGAGTTTCACTTGGAAACTGAAGACAACCTGATGAAACAGGTCACGATTTTAAGATTTGTGTGAAGACAACTTGTATCTGATGAAGATGGCTCCATACTGGAGAGCAAATTTCAGAGTCTCTTCTGACACCCATTTTAATTTAGTTTTTTCTTTCTTTATTGTCATTTTAGTGACCTTTTGCTTTCTTCCTGTATGAGGTTCTTGATGTCATCCCACAACTCCTCTGGCTTTTAGTCATTAGTGTTTAATTTATCAAATCTGTTCCTGAGATGATCTTTAAATTCAGGTGGGATATAGTCAAGGTCATATTTGGTTCTCATGGACTTGTTTTCATTTTCTTCACCTTTAGTCTGAACTTGCATATGAGCAACTAATCCAAGAAGCGCCCCTGACCTTGTTTTGGCTTATGATATGTATCTTTTTTCACAGATGTAGTCAATTTGATTTCTGT
>NW_006408551.1:19797742-19798665 GCF_000296735.1 Chrysochloris asiatica | reverse complement strand
ACCCTCAAAGACCCTCAGTGAGATGGATTGACACAGTGCCTACAAAAATAAAAAATAGGCTCAAGCACGGCAAAGATTGTGAGGCTGGAGCAGGACGAGCAGTATTTTGTTCTTATCTATGAGTTGTAACCAACGCTACAGCACCTAGCAACAGCAAGAAAGGAGAAAAAGCACTGGTGATTGACCTATGATGGACACTTACTTTACATGTAACACTCCTTGGTTTATCTTTAAGAAAACATGCAATTTTTGTCGTTCCTTCAAAGACATGTTTACTTTGTAGTATCAAAGCTTACACTATCCACCTGTCAGTCAAGTTGTGGTGGTTTGCAGGTTGCTATGATGCTGGAAGCTATACCTCCAGTATTCCAAATTCCAGCAGGGTTGCCCATGATGGATAGATTTCAACACAGCTTCCAGAATAAGATGGACTGACAATCTACTTCTAAATATTAGCCAGTGAGAACCCTGTGGACTACAACAAAACATTTTCTGATAATAGTGCTGGAAGAGAAGCCCCTAGAACGGAAGAAATTCAAAATACATAGAGGCCAAAACAATGGACTCGAGGATACCGACAATGGTGAAGATGACGCAGGACCAGACAACATTTCAATCTGACCCATTCACGGGTCACCAGGAGTCAGTGCCAATTCCACAGCAACTAACAACAACAGTAACACATTGGCACCCTAATGCTGTTCTCTGTTTTTCTGTGAACACAGTAATCTTTGTTTCAATCCTGAATCATAGTGTAATGTTTCTGGAGACATATTCAAAGCCAATTAGAGTTAGCACCTGTAGGAAAACCACACGCAGAGTTCAGTTGAAGTGATGGCATTATTAACAGTTATGAACAAATTGGTGATTACACAGGAAGGGACAAATGTATCTGGATTCCACATGGGAAACTCTATGGTTGC
>NW_006408551.1:19795269-19797028 GCF_000296735.1 Chrysochloris asiatica | reverse complement strand
TCATCTGCATATCTCAGGTTGTTAATGAGTCTTCCTCCAATCCTGATGCCAGGTTCTTCACATATAATGCAGCTTCTTGGTTTATTTGCTCAGCACACAGATTGGTTAAGTATGGTGAAAGAATTCAAGCTTGGTACACATCTTTCCTAAGTTTAAACCATTCAGTATTCCTTCGTTATGTTTGAAAAGTCGTTTCTTGGTCAATGTACAGGTTCATCATGATCACAATTAAATGTTCTAGAACACTCACTCTCTGCAATGTTGCCCATAGTTTCCCTGACCCACATAATCGAAAGTCTTTGAATAGTCAATAAATCACCGGTAACATCTTTCTGATTGTCTCTGCTTTCAGCCAAGTTCCATCTGATGTCAGCAATGAGATCCCTTGTTTGAAGTCCTCATCTGGATCTGGCTCAAACCTCTGGCAGTTTCCTGTCACTGTGCTATTGTAACCATTTTTTTATTGTCTTTATGTTCAAGGTCATATTTTGGCTCCTGTGGACTTGTTTTAGTTTTTGTCAGCTTCAGCCTGAACTTGCTTACAAGCAGTTGATGGTCTGTTCCATAGTCTGTCCCTGGCCTTGTTTTGCCTGTGAAATGGAGCTTTTTCACCATCTCATTCCATGGTTGTAGTCAGTCTGATTTCTGTGTATTCCATCTGATGAGGTCCCTGTGTATAGTCATCTTTTATGTTGTTTAAAAAAGGTATGTGCAATGAAGAAGTCATTGGTCTTGCAAAATTCTATCATGTGATCTTCAGCATCATTTCTCTTTCTAAGGTCATATTTTCCAACTACTAATTCTTCCTCTTTGTTTCCAACCTTTGGATTCCAATATCCAGTAATTATCAATACATCTTGATTGCATGTTTGATCAGTTTTAGGCTGAAGAAGTTGGTAGAATTCTTCAATTTCATCATCACCTGCTTTGTTAGTACATAAATTTGAATAATAGTTGCATTAACAGGTATTCTTCCTAAGCATATGGATATTATCCTATCACAGACAGCATTGTACTTCAAGACAGCTCTCGAAATGTTCTTTTAAATGATGAATGCCACACCATTCCTCTTCAATTTATGATTCCCAGCATAGTAAACCATGTGATTGTCAGATTCAAAATGGCCAATACCGTTCATTTCAGCACATTCATTCCTAGATATTGATGCTTATGTGTTCCATTTCATTTTTGACAATTTGCAATTTTCTTTCATACTTTGTACAATCAATGTTCTGATTATTAATGAACATCATTGTAGTTATTTGCGAGTAGCTCTCATTTCTTCTGATGGGTGTATCCTTCCCAAACTCCTCGTAAAGTCCAGAAGATGAGTTCCCATATGTCAAAAAAACTTGGGGCCTTCAAAGAGACCCATTCCTTTTTTGTTAGTGTATACCTCCCCCTTGGAGTCCTGGTGTGGCACTGTGGGTTAATGTGCTGGACTACGAAGTTGGTTTGAACCACAAGGTTTTCAGTTCAAGCTCACCAGTCGCTCCTCAGAAACCCTATACAGGGTTGCTATGGGTTGGAACTGACTGGATGGCACTTAACAGCAACATAGCTCACCTTATACTTATTTTCTTTCTCCTTTGCCATGCCTGCTGGCCTTGTTCTAGAACTTCATCTTGGGTTCTGCTGCTTGAGCTCAACTTTACTCAGTTTTGATAAATCTCTTACAATCAGATACTGATGGCTGACTTTCCCCTGTTACTATATAATCTATTTATTCATGTTATGCTGTGATTAAAGAGCTCTGGTA
>NW_006408551.1:19784388-19794369 GCF_000296735.1 Chrysochloris asiatica | reverse complement strand
AGCCTCAGAAACTCTATGAAGAGTCGGTATGAGTCAGAACCAATGCCACGGCACACCACCACCACTATGCTGTGATTATCAATATTGCCTTCTTTGTCCACCTCTTACATTGGGGCTGATAAACCACACTTGTTGCCATTAGAAGAAATGGGACTCATTGCCATCCTTGGAAGAACTGAGGATGGTAATCCATGAGGCATTCACTTTGGTGGCTCCCTAGTCCCTAGACAATTTTTTATTTATTAAAAAGTTTTTGTTGTGAATTGAGTGATAGTTTATATGGGAGAACATTGGTTTTACACTCATTCTGTCGTATTTCATTTCATCACAATGATTGCAGTCCCCTCCATGCATCATCATTCAACAGCATTTGCTTCTATTCCCTCTGGCTTTTTCTTTTTTTTTTGAATATACACAAAAACATTCAGGAATACATAATCATTTAAACAACTAACCAAAGGGCACATTCTGCAAGCCTGCCTCCTGACTGCCATCACACAGCCTTTCTCTTTTCATGAGTCTGGAGTCCTTAGATGCTCTATCTCTCCATGCCTAGACAATTTTTTTTGTGTGTATAGTTCCTTGGTAAACATTTGATAGGGAAAGAGGCAGAGCAAGAAGAAGGATTTGACATGGGATAATTATAAAACCATCAGGTATTATGAGCAGGTCACAGAGCGTTTCCCACTCTACTCCTTGGTTGAATTTTTCTGAGATTCTAATTAAAGGAGATTTTTCATATGGGGAATAATAATAATAATAAAAACATGGCCTCCTAGAGATCAGGCTCTCTTATTGGCATGGCATTCTATAACTGTTAAAATAATGAACCCTAATATGGTATGCAACTGAAGTTTTGTTTTGGAAACTGTAGTCCAACCCTACCAGTAATCTTGAGCTCTTACCTAATGTCACAGATGGTGTGGTCAACTTTTTTTGATTATAAAGCAAGTTCTAAAAAAAAAACAACAGAGCAACCAAAGTGTTCTTCTTGTATATAAACTGTAAGTCATTTGTCATAGCATCCGTGGAGAGGTTACTTTGAGGGCTAAAATAAATAGGTTATCCTCTCATCTAACCAACGTTAGTAACTCTCTGGCTGCTGCTGGTGACAGGAGCCCAGAGTAGGGCTGAGGGAAATGTGGGTGAATTGCATTTTGAGGTCTGGGTTGCTGCTTGTCACCCTGTCTCTTGCCACTGCCAAGCACAAGCAAACTTCCTTCACCAAAAGTTGCTGCTCAAAGGGAACTCTGACCCACGCTGTGGACAGTCTCTTTATCAAGACAGCATGGCTCAAAGCAACCATTCCAGTAAGTATTAGACACTGCTTAGAATATTCATAATCCTGGACAAGACTTATTTCTCTTTGTTTTGTTGCAGGAAGATCACATAAAAAATATAAGACTATTAAAAAAGAAAACAAAAAAGCTCTTCATGGTAAGTCAGAGAGTGTTTTTCCTTTTAACTTTTCTACTTGTTTGGTTTCTTTTGCCTACAGTTTTATTCTTCCAGATGATCATTAAGTAATAATCAGGAGGATGTGTCCATGCCATTTTAAAATGAAAACTATTAATAGTTTACCTCACACAATGTCTTAAATCTTACTTATAGAAAAATTGCAGATTTCAAGAACAGATTCTGTCCTTCTTCATGGAAGATGTTTTTGGCCACCTCCAATTAAAGAGTTGCAAGGAAATACACTTTGTGCAAGACTTCCACAGTCTTAGGCAGAAGTTGAGTCATTGTGTAAGTATGTGCAGCAATACACATATAACATTCCTTCATTTTATGATTTCCACGTCAAATATTTCTCAAGCATTATTCTAGGCTGATATTTTTCTTCATTTCTCTCTCTCTCTCTCTTTCTCTTTTAAGTTTCATATTGAGAGTTTTAAACTGCCTTTTTGTTATCTGTGTAAGTTCTATAGAGGTACCCTTTCTAAGGCAGAATCAAAGCAAACTTGCAAGGAAATACACTTTGTGCAAGTTGAGTTGATTCTGCCATTTAGTTGATTTTGACTCATAGTGACCCTACGTAGGATTTCAGAGACCATTAATCTTTATGGGATCAGACTTTGCAATCAGCAATCAAATGCTTATTTTAGGGAGTATGTCTTCTTCGGTACCTAGATGAATCTAAATCACGGTAATGACACTCTCACAGGAAACAATGGGGAATGAACTAAGACGGTAGAAGTAACTACATTTCTACAAAAGCCTCCACGATAATAGTAGACCAGTGCTGACCAGGGGGTGGGAGTGAAGGAGGAGAAAGAATCTATGTAATATTAGTTAATTGTCTCTGAGAGGACGTTGAATCTTTCCTGTAACCTTGCTCGGCTCCACATATGTTTTCTTGAGCTTCCTGTGGTAGTGTCTTGCAGACAGTGCTAACTGGAGTAGGTTTTGGGATGCAAGATGGAGAAAAACTTTCTACTCTTAGAGGAATGGTTATGGAGACTTTAACACAGGGCAGTGGAAGTTTCATTTTCTGTTAAATGTTGGGTGTTTCTTCTTGTGGTCCATTACGTGCCCAGTAACACAAATTCCAGCACATAGGGCAGTGGCATTTTTGAGTGTGATTTCGTTAGTTAGGTAAAATGTTTGGAGAATTTACATTCATTTTTTCTTTTGTTAGTTTATATTGAAATTATGCCCTTGCTTGGGATTTAGGTTGCATGGTCTTTCATAAATTTTCATATTCCATTAAAACAACAATCAAAATTATAACTTAGTACTCTTTGTAAACAAACAGAGAATGATCTGGACCGTATTCTCTTTCCTGAAATAATGGAAAGATCAACACTTATCTTAGGTTTATTCTATACATGTCTTTAAGGAGTCTTGTTGGCAATGTGTGTTATGCATTGGGTTGCTAACTACAAGGTTGGAGGTTCAAACCCACCAGCCACTCACCAGAGAAAGATGAGACTGTCTGATCCTGTAAAGATTTACAGTTTCAGAAACCCTATGTAGGGTTGCTATGAGTCAGAATTGAATAAATGGCAGTGGTGGGAAATCTATGTTGGTGTTATTGTGTGCAGTGGAGTCGTGTCTCACTCATAGCAAACTTGTATAGGTTTTCTAAGGGCGGCTGGTGGATTTGGACTGCTGATCTTGTGGTTCCTAGTCCAGTGTTTATTCTACAGTCCTACACCAGGGCTCAGGTAATCTACAAGGATATATTACTATGGTAGTGAATAGTTACAAATATTCTCTTAAATTTAAGTTGAATGATTGTTCAGTTTAAATTTTCCTTTATGGTCAGATGATTAGGTTATTTATTATTACCTCAGTAAAGAGAGTTTTGATCACTAAAAACTCTAAGTTGTTGTTGTTAAGTGCTGTTGAATTGATTCTGACTCATAGTGACCTTGTATAGAGTTTCCAAGGATCAGCTAGTGAGTTTGAACTAATTTTGTACTTAGCAGTTCAGTGCTTTTCTTATTGCGCCACATCAGTACTCCTAAGTGAGAGAGAGTAATTCATTGAAAGACTCTATATTATGGGAAACTATGAAAATGAGGAGAGTGGGGTACTATAGGCTAAGGGTCAGTGGTTCCAATCCACCATCTGCTCCTCGGACACTTTATACAAGGTTGCTATGAATTGGAATCAACTTGACGACACTTAACACAACAGCAGCAGGGCAGTCAGTGTAGGTTTGTGTGAAGTCATCCAAAGGGACAACAGAGTCTTTCACAATTCGGTATCTGAAGGAAAGAGAGCCTCTGCAGGCTTTTAAAAGTGGAGTTTATAAAAAGTTCCTTCATTTCCTTTTCTGGGGTTCTGGTGTGGTACTGTGAAATAAGCACTGGATTGTTAACCACAAGATCGGTGGTTCAAACCCACCAGCTGCTCCTTGGAAACTATATTGAGGGTTGCTATGAGTCAGAATTGACTCGACAGCACTTAATAGCACCAACATTTTTGTTTCTGCTAGAGTTTTTGACTCTCTCTTTAGTTACATTTGCCATCCCATTTAGTGTTCTTTTATGTGAAATCTGTTATAATGTTAGACACTATAGAAAATCTCAGTGATACAGTACAGTGTATATGAGCACCTGTGACCTCCAAATTCATATGTGATTTTACCAGTGATCCTATGTTCTTGGCTCGAATAGTTAGAGAACCCATACAAACACTTATTCCAAATGAAAAGCTTAGAAGGTATAGCTCTTTCTTGGAACTCTGGGTTTTTTTATTTGCTTTTGAAAAAGTTTTTTCTTTTCTTTTCTGTTTCTCCCCTCAATCTGTCCATTAGGATTCATTCATATTTAGGGGCTATGGAAACAGTGTGACTCATTCTCACTGGTTGTTTTGGCTTACCAAGGTGGCTGGCTCCCCCTTATGGCCAAATATGAGCACATCATCTGACCAACCTCTACAAAAGCCAATGTCTGAGTTTATTTCAACTCTTAACAACCGTATAGAAGAGAGCAGAATTGCACCTTAGGGTTTCCAAAACTGTAAACCTTTATGGGAGCAGACAGCCTGATCTTTCTCCTATGAAGGTAGCAGCCCAATGTTTAACTGACTGTGCCACCAGGGCTCATCAATCTCTAATAGAGTTAAGAATTTGAGTCTCCATCACAAGTTGACACTTGTTTGCTTTTGTTGTTTGTCACACAAGCTATGGAGTGCATAACCTGGAGAATATCAATGACTGTGAAAGTGTAAAGAAAGAAGGTGATAGGAATAACCTGAACTTTAGAAAGTATCCTCAGACATTGATTTAGAAACTAGTGTTTAATCTTTTGACCAATTATAGTTTGATAATTTTGGCAGCAGAGGTTGCCACCTATTTAATATAAATTTACTGAGTATTTGCTCTATGAGGAACTCTGAATTAGTAGCTGAGTAGGGTTAGCAAAAAGAAGAATGAAGTCCTTGGCAACTTTAATCTTTTCTCCGTTGATAAGAATGTTGTTTATTGGTCCAGTGGTGAGGATTTTTGTTTTCTTTACATTGAGATGAAATCCATACTGAAGGCTGTGCTCTTTGATCATCAGTAAATGTTTTAAGTCGTCTTCACTTTCAGCAAGCAATGTTGTATCATCTGCATATCATAGGTTGTTAGTATCTTCCTCCAATTGTGATGCCACATTTTTCTTCATATAACACAGTTTTTGGGATGATTTGCTCAGCATACAGGTTGAATAAGTATGGTGAAGGAATACAAACTTGTCGCACACCTTTGTTAATTTTAAACCATTCAGTGTTCCCATGTTCTGTTCAAACAACAGCTTCTTGGTCCAGGTACAGATTCCTCATGAGTACAATTAAGTGTTCCAGAATATTCATACTTCATAATGTTGTCCATAGCTTGTCATGATCCACACAATCAAAAGCCTTTGGGTAGTCAATAAAGCATAGGAAAACATCTCTGATATTCTCTGCTTTCAGCCAAGATCCATTGGATATCAGCAGTGATATCTGTCATTCCACGTCCTCTTCTGAATCCAGCTTGAATGTCTGGAATTTCTCTGTCAATGTATGATTGTAGCTGGTTCTGTATTACCTTTACTCTCCACCCCCATCCTCCCCCCAACCCTGGATCTAGGCTCCCTCTTGAAAACTTGTAAGCAAGTCACTTCTTGCCTTTGTAACCCCACAATTTTGGGTAGCCAATGTCCAAATTGCCCATCCCTGTCTACCCTATGTATTGAGGGGGTGGGAATGATCCTTGCTGTAAAGATTTGTTCCCTCTTTTGAGCTACTGTATCCATAGGTGTAGGTCAAGTTCATCAAAATGTATCAGATTACTCTTTTTTCCCTCTTCTTTCTTCTTCTAATTGAGCTCTGATTATCCAGCCATTGAAGCCAGGTCAAGTGGGTACTATCTGCAAGTGTGCATGTTCTTGTGCATATGCCCTCTCTTCTTATCAGCTGGATGCTTCATTCTCCACTCTAGTCCTCTGTGTCTATGTCACTGACTCTGGACCCAGAAGTCCTCAGGTCACCAAACTGCTGGCCAACCAGGACTTCACCCGGGTTCACAGGAGTCTATTGAATGTGGTTGGACTTAGCTTGCGGCTTCATTGTTGTTTTTTCCTCACTTCCCCTTATCAGTGACCAACATGGTCACCAGTCAGAGCATGTGTCTACTCGTGTATTCTTATTGAGTCTTAGTTTTGGAAGGGGACTTGCCCTTAGGTGACCTGACCTGTTTTGTTGTTGTTGTTAGGTGCCATTGAGTTGTTACTGACTCATAGTGACCCTTATGCACAGCAGAACAAAACACTGCCTGATCTTGGGCCAACCTCATTACTGTTGCCACACTTGAGTCCATTGATGCTGCCACTTGGCAAATCCATCTCGTTTGGGGTCTTCCTCTTTTTCTCTGACCCTCCATCTTAACAAACATGATATCCTTCTCCAGCGACTGGTCCCTCCTGACAATATGTTCAATGTATGAGAGACGAAGTTTGGCCATCCTGGCCTCCAAGGAACATTCTGGCTGCACTTCTTCCAACACAGATCTGTTGGTACTTTTGCATGGCACTTTCAATATTCTCCTCCAACACCGTAACTCAGAAGCATCAATTCTTCTACGGTCTTCATTATTCAATGTCCAGCTTTCACATGCATATGAGGTTATTGAAATATCTGCTGATCAGTTCTCAACTGAAGACTCAAGACGCCTGTATATTTCTGGAGCTTTCTCCTTTCTGGTACTCTGTCCTATGATTTCCAGCTGTCTTGTCTACAAGGCGCCCAGCTCACTCTCTTCAACTAAACTAATGCTGTTCTCCACCTACATTTTCCCTCACTGTTCTGCAACTTTTCCAGGATATTAGCTATTTAGTAAAGCTGAGGAAATTGTATGGTTCTCTGTAACTGTTTCTTTTCTTACCTTATGTTAATATATTGCAAGCTTTTTTTCATTTGCTTCAGATGGGAATATAAATATGGTCCTTATTTCTTCATCTTTTATTTTGTTTATTGTTAAACAATATTTTATTTATGAAAAAAAATTATTGAAAATTTCAAGCATATCCAAAGCTGGAGAAAGAATCAGAAATGAAATAAATGAACCTCCATGTATCACTCAGCTTGTTTGGATTCATCTACTCCCCCAAATTGCCCAACCCTGGATTGCTTCGTAGAAAATCCCAAAAATCATATAATGTCATCCATAACTATATCATTATTTATTTCTAAAAGATTTGAACACATTCTTTATAAACACACACATTACATTGCTTTTATCAGACCTAAAATATTAGCATTGATTCCCTAATATTGAGCCATTATTCAAATTTCCTGATTGTATTAAATTTTTTATAAGTAAATTTGTTTGAATCAAGATTGAAACAAGGTCTAAATATTGCAGTTGGTTAACATGTCTATTCTCTTCCTTTTAGTAGAAAGATCCCCTCCATATTTCTCCTTGTCTTATCCTTTTCCTCCTTTCTTCTCTTCCCTTCTCCTTCTCTTTGCAATTCATTTGTTAAGGAAATCAGTCGTTGCCTATAATTTTCTGATTGTGTTTTCTGCTTATTTCTTACACACTGGTATTATGTAGAGAGACTCAATCAAAACCACAGCTGAAGCTTTAGTAAGTTCACTTGTGCATTTTCATTAAGAGGCATAGACTATGTGATCTCTGTTTTTGTGATTTTAGCAAGTATTGATAATTATTGTCTAGATCCATTAATTCATAAAAGGTTGTAAAATTATATTTAAGCTTTTTTTATTGTGCCTTCTTTTTTTCATAAGCTGGAACAGTTCTGTAAACAGATCCTACCTGTGACTATTTGATTGTCCTGAGGGGCTATCATATAAAAAATACAGGCAGGATAAATGCTTGATTCTTTTTCTTTGTTTACCAGCTTTCAGAATGAGAAATTAGTTTTCTAACATTTTCTAAAAGTGCCCAATGAATTGTTGTCATTTTTGCCCCTTGAGTATCATTATCAACTCATGTTCTTAATTTATTTTTAATTTTTATGGTATTTTTCTGATTTCTCTAAGCCTTTTGGGATTCTTTGCATGTCTCTTAAGATTGGCATCTTCCTCAGCCTCTCTTAAGATGTTGTTGTTGTTGTTGTTGTTAAGATACAGCATGGTAATTATCATGGAAGGCCTCAAGGTCTGCAATCACAGGGATCACTGCATTTTCATGTCATCTCATTATTTTTGGCAACGTTATAAGATTTTTGCATTTAATATAATGTGTTTTTTTTCTTCAGTTAGCTTGATTTGATATAATTATTCAAAGAAAAAATGTTTTTTATTTTAAATTATTTTTCTAACCATGATATTTGGAAAATTGGCCTATGTATACATAGGAAAAAATTATCCAGATTTTTATAGGACTCAAATATTTTCAGACTTGAAAGGGAACTTGACAGTTGCCTATTTGAATTCATAAAATAATTTTGTGCAATTGCTATTGATTAAACTTGAAACTGAAAAAAAGTCCATTAATTTTCAAGATCTTATCATTTCACTTATTAACATTTTTAGAACCTGAACGGTAATTGGTAATTTGAAAGCTACATTTATTCTTGTTGATTGTGTGTAATTTTAAAGTCTGATTAGTATTGGCAAATTACATATTTGTATCTCCATTTCTTGTAGTGATTTTGATAAATAATTTGTATCATCATTGAAACTAGCATATTAACTTGTAAAAGCTTGCCAATTAATTAGTCTTGTAATTACAGATGCTTATTTATTTATTTTAAGTTGAAATTGGTTGAACTAATAAAGCAAGAACTGGAATGTGAAACCAACCCTTATTCTTTGATTAACTTTAAAGTTAAAAATCCTAGGTCTACACTGTTGTTGTTGTTAAGTGCTGTCAAGTCGATTCCAACTTGTACCGACCCTGTTTAGGGTTTCCAAGGAACAGTTGGTTGGTTTGAACTGCCGACCTTGTAGTTTGCAGTCCAGCCTGATAGTACAGATAGATCTAAGTTAAAATCCCAGGACTGGCATTTATTGGTGATGTACTTGGCTATCGATGGACTCAAGCAT
Organism: Chrysochloris asiatica; assembly: GCF_000296735.1. NCBI lineage: Eukaryota > Metazoa > Chordata > Mammalia > Afrosoricida > Chrysochloridae > Chrysochloris > Chrysochloris asiatica. The sequence continues at coordinate 19,785,384 of NW_006408551.1, read as the reverse complement.
GGCAGCAGTAGTGGGGTTGGCCCAGGATCGGGCAGTGTTTCCGTCTGCTGTGGATAGGGTCTCTATGAGTTGGTGCTGACTTGATGGCACCTAACAACAACAACAACTTGGATATAAGTTTCCTATCTTATTAATGGGAGACCTGATGTGGTTCTGTGGGATAGTGCACTGGACTGAAAGGTTGGTTTGAAATACAAGGTCAATGGTTCAAACCCACCAGCAGCTCTCGGAAACCCTATACAGGGTTACTATGGATAGGAACCAACTAGATAGCACTTAACAACAATGGCAATCTTAAGGACTAACAAGAGCAATAATGTTAATCTCATCTTGTAGTTCTTGGGATATTTAAATCACATAATATGAGAATAAGTCAAAAAATATCGCAAATGGGTGTTCTATTTCATACATGCATAGGTTTGTCCCAAATAAAGCATGTTTAAACATGTCTTTAAGATCAGTGGATGACTGGGAAAAATTTCCTCAGTGATATATTTGCTTTAATTTTTTTGTTGTTGTTAGGTGCCTTTGAGTTGGTTCTGACTCAGAGCGACCCTGTACACAACAGAACAAAACATTTCCCAGTTCTGTATCATCCTCACAATTGTTGTTAGTCTTGAGCCCATTGCTGCTACCACTACACCAAATAATCTTGTTGGGGCTCTTCCTCTTTTTCTTTGACCATACACTTTACTAAGCATGATGTCCTTCTCCAGGGACTGGTCTCTGCTGATACTGTGCTCTAAGTGTGAGACAAAAAGTCTCACCATCCTGGCTTCTAAGGAGCATTTTGGCTGTACTTCTCCCAACACAAATTTATATTTGTTCTTCTAGTAGTCCATGGTACTTTCAAAAAATTATTCTCCAACACCATAAATCAAATGCATCAATTCTTCTATGGTCTTCCTTATTCATTGTACAGCTTTCACATGCATATTGTTGCTGTTGTTATGTGCTGTGGAGTCGGCACATAACAACAACCCTGTACAGGGTTTC
>NW_006408551.1:19775063-19778618 GCF_000296735.1 Chrysochloris asiatica | reverse complement strand
TCTCTTTCCGCAGATGTAGTCAATTTGATTTCTATGTATTACATCTGGAGATCTGCTGGACCAGTTAAATTCAAGGCAGAGAGGTCAGCTCAGAAGTTTATGGTGACTTTTTTGTGATTAAAAGGTTATCTTGACTGATTTTTCTCATAAGACACAAGATGATCATGGAGACTTATTAAGAAGAATTTTAAATAATATTGAAAATTTCATTGGTAAGAAAAAGGCAAGGAAAGTTGCACTGAGGAATTGCTTTCCATCACAGTAATGTAGCTGCTCATTCTTTGTGGGTAGCCAGAGCTATTCTAAGAGAATTTGGGGGCAAAGCTTATCCTATCCACTTTCCAATCCTGATCTTGCCTCCTAAGACTTCTTTTTGTCCTCAAAACTCAAAGATCAAAAAAACAAAACAAAACAGAAGAAAAAATCTCAAAGATCATTGAAAAGCAACGTGATTTGAGTCCCTGAGGATGTCAAAACTGCCGGTTTGAAGTGATGTAAAGAGATGGACTCAGTATTCTTGGGAGAAGGGTTAGAGAAATGGGATTCTATAGAACTAGATGGATTATGTGTCATGAAACAATAACTTCACATTGTGATATTTCTTGTTTAATAAAGATTTCTATGGTTTTGTATCAATACATTTAAAATTACTCTTGTATGTCAAATTGCCTAGTGAGATCTCTAGCATGTAGTAGTTGTTGTTAAGTGCCATCAAGTTGATTCTGACCCATAGTGACCCTGTATAGGGTTTCCAAGGTGAACTTGAACCATGGGACTTGCAGTTCAAATGATTTTGCAGTCTGAACATGTAGAAGTTCTGCAAAATTGTTAGTGTCTTTTCTTACTGTTTTCCATACATTGAACACAATTTTCCTTCCAATTGCCTTTTCCCAACAGTTTCCAAAGGAGTAGTGGTTCTCTTAAGCAATGCCTCTTTAGTGCATAATATTAACATTACTACGTGTAATGTGTATAGTTTGCAGCAGTACTTTAAAGAAAAGAGATTATTTGTGAGTAATTTATTTTGATCTTGGTAAATATGTTATTTAATTATGCTATGCAATCTCTGTTGACAAAGTCATTCCTTGCTAATGATATGTGACTTTTCTATCAAAATTATGGGGCACAGCTTTATTGCTGGGTTAGGAATTTTCTTCAAGTGCTAAATTACATGGATTCACTCTGATAAGTAATAATTATACTGAGAATTAAAATAAATCTGCAATAAAGTCATCCTACTGGAATAATTTTTCTGTATTCAAGGTATTTAAAGACTCTCCCTGGTTCTTTTTTCTATAATTAAAACATTGAGAAATCTCCATCCGGTAACTGAAGTTATATAAGAATATCAATATGTAATGACTATTAGGTATAGGAAATATAGAAATGAGACAGTGATTTATAAACTATTCTGATATCTATTTATGCAGGTATTAGATATTTGTAATTTAAGTAATAATTAATGTCTGAGTATGAATTCAGTTTTGCAGAGAGACACCTGACAAATAGTTTAGTCCTTCCTTCCATCTCCCATGGATGCTTCATTGAAAATCTAGTCATGGTTTCCGCCAACCATGTCAATTTTGTTCTTTTCTATGTTTCCTGGTCTAACTTGCTAGTGTCCTAACACCTACACTTTTGCCAAAATGACATTTGATTTTCAAAACAGGTTGTCCTGACACATTGTTTTCAATTGTTGTTTCAAATGTGCCTTTGATTATATGTATACATCCTTATTTAAAAATTGTGCAAAAGTTAGTAAAATAAGATTTGCTTATAACTATACCTACTGTTATATAATACAATTTAATGAATTTAGGTGTTAATCTAATCATTTAGCTAATATTTGTATTTTGGGGTAAAAAGAAGATTGAGGAAAACAAGGCTGTAGTTAGAGTAGGACCAGTTAGGTAAACTTAAAAAAAAAAAGGTTGCAAGCTGAAGTTGTATTCTTCAATACGTAAGATGTAGAGGATATTATATACCCAAATGGTTTTACACTCTCATGTTGACTATGAGAAAGGAGCCTTGGTGACAAAGTGGCTAAAGCACTTGGATGCTAACCATAAGAACAAGCAAACGTCATTAGTTTGAACCCACCAACCACTCAATAGGAGAAAGATGTGGAAGTCTGCTTCCATAAAGATTTACAGTCTTGGAAAACCCATGGGGCAGTTTTACTCTGTCCTATATCAGGCTGCGAACCTCAAGGTCACCAGTTCAAAACCACCAGCTGCTCTGTAGGAGAAAGATGAGGCTTTCTGCTCCTGTAAAGATTGACAGCCTCGGAAACCCTGTACAGGGTCGCTATGAGTCAGAACTGACTCCACGGCACATAACCACCACCACCATAGGTTTGCTAAGAGTTGGAATCTACTCGATGGCAGTAGATTTAGTTTAGTTTGAGATTGATGGTGAGAATACTGTATCTATAAAACTGTAGAATCCTTTTTATTAAAAGGATTTAGGGCTATACTTCCTGAGAACATAACATGAGTAGCTAATTCTCTGAGGGACTGTAGTATGCTTAGCTGTCCGTATACTAAACCATGTATCTTTTTGCATAAAAATTATTGATGGAATGGGATTTTCCATTTCTGCTTTAGTTGTCATGTTGTTGCTAAGTGCCTTCCAGTTGGTTCTGACTTATAGTGATACTGATAGGGTTTCTGAGTAGTAGCTGGTGAATTTGAACCACCAACCTTGTGATTCAAACAACATTTCGGTCCAGTACATAATCCCACAGTGCCACATCATAATTCCTTAGTTACCATACAAAATGAAAATTTGTATGATTTTTTTTTTCAAACACATATGGGCTTGAGGATACAAACTAAGGTTTGCATTAATTATTTGTTAATTCAAAGATATAATAATCACTGTTGTATAGGATATGGTTCAAACTATTACTAATAGTTTGTCCCTAGGCTTTGTTATTGCTAAGTGCCATTGAGTCAGTTCTGACTCACAGCAACCCTGTATAGGGTTTCCAAGGAGCAGCTGGTGGGTTTGAACTGCCGGTCTTGTGGTTCACAGTGCAGTGTTTATCCTACAGTGCCATACCAGGAGTCCAACCTGAACTTTGTTGTTGTTGTTGTTATGTGCTGTGGAGTCGATTCTGACCCATAGCGACCTAGGCTTTAATGGGTCCTAAACCAGTAAATTGCATTTCACTGATTCTTTATTCATTCACTGAACATTTACTTAGTATTTAGTGGGTGCTGAAAACTATCCAGTTGCTGGGATTTGGTAGAAACAGGTGGATAATATCTCTGTTCTCACAGAGGCTACTGACAATGCTTTTAACCAGTTTCAGCTAGTTTCAAATTATGATAGGTGTCGCGAAGCAACAGACAACAGAATGTGCAGCAACAGGACTGGCAGTTGGGGCGATACTTAGACCAGTTAACAGGAATTTCAGTTGAGATCTGAAGTGTATTTAAATCATCTCTGCTCTCTCTATCCTTGGAATATCTTGCTTCCTTTGCCTACTTGTCTCTTCTCCTTGTTCCTTCCACTCCATCCAACTGTTCTGTCAAGATGTATATATATGTG
>NW_006408551.1:19773135-19774518 GCF_000296735.1 Chrysochloris asiatica | reverse complement strand
GACTCCACGATACTTAACAACAACAACATCCATATCTATATATTTGTCTCTCAGTAGACTGTGAGTCATATTTTGTGCCCTGAGGCAATTTTCATCATGTAGGACATTTTATCAATTAATCAGTGCTATGTGGCAGAAACACTGTTCTATGTTTGTTGTAAGTTGCTGATCAGTTGATTATGTTTCATGGTGACCCTATATGTTACAGAGTAGAACTGTGCTCCACAGCGTTTCCAGTGGTTAATTTTTAAGACGTAGATAGCCAGGATTTTCTTTCAAGGAGTCCTAGTGTGGTGCTGTAGGATAATCACTGGACTGCTAATTGCAAGGTTAGTGATTCAAATTTGCCAGCTGCTCCCTGGAAACCCTATCCAGGGCCACTATGAGTCAGAACAAACTGGGGAGCATTTAACAACATGGATAGCTTTGAACTTTTTGTTAGGAGCTGGAAGTTTTAACCATTTGTGCCAAGCAAGGATTCCTAATATAACATGTTGTTGGTATAGTGAGCCTGCATACAGTTTCCGAGGAGTGACTGGTGAGTTTGTACCAACAACCTTGTGGTTAGTGGTTCAAGTCCAGGGCTTATCCTAAAGCACCATACCAGGACTTGCAGAGATGTTGTTGTTGTTAAGTGCCATCCAGTCAGTTACGACACATAGTGACCCTGTGTAGGGTTTCTGCGGAGAAGTTGGTGAGGTTGAACCATGGACCTGAACCACCAACTTTGTGGTTCAAACTGACTTTGCAGTCTAGCACTTTAACTCACAGAGCCACACCAGAGATATTGGAGTCAAAATGCCTTGGTTCAGATACCAGTTTTCTCACTTATCATGTTACCATAATAATTTCTATGTCACCTAATTTGTAAAATGGGATATTTCACAGGGTTGTCGTTAAGTACCATTGAGTGGGTTCCAACCCATAGGTGGTGGTGGAATACTGTGGAATTGATTCCGACTCATAGTGACCCTGCACAGGGTTTCCGAGGCTGTCAATCTTTACGGGAGCAGAAAGCCTCATCTGTCTCCCATGGAACGGCTGGTAGTTTTGAACTGCCATCCTTGAGCTTAGCAGCCTGGCTTGTAACCACTATGATACCAGAGTTCCTTTCTGACTCATAAAGACCCTGTTTATTGGGTTTCTAAGGAGTGGCTAATGGTTTTGAACTGCCAACCTTGCAATCAGTTGTTGTTAGGTGCCATCGAGTTAGTACCGACTCATAGTGACCCTATGTACAACAGAACGAAACACTGACCAGTCCTGGGCCAACCTCACTACTGTTAACACGCTTGAGCCCACTGATGCTGCCACTTTGCCAATCCATCTCGTTGGGGGTCTTCCTCTTTTTCTCTGACCCTCCACCTTACCAAACATGATATC
>NW_006408551.1:19770601-19772745 GCF_000296735.1 Chrysochloris asiatica | reverse complement strand
TGATAAGAATGTTGTTTATTGATCCAGTGGTGAGGGTTTTTGTTTTCTTTACATTGAGATGCAATATATACTGACTGTGGTCTTTGATCTTCATTAGTAAATATTTTAAGTCCTCTTCATTTTCAGCAAACAAGGTTGTATCATCTGCATATTGCAGGTTGTTAATGAGTCTTCCCCCAATCCTGATGCCATGTTTTTCTTCATAGAACCCAGCTTCTTGGATTCTTTGCTCAAGATACAGGTAGAATAAGTATGGTGAAAGAATACAACCTTGTCGCACATCTTTCTTAATTTGAAACCATTTGGTGTTCCAATGTTCTGTTCGAACATGGATTAGTAGTCCAGTGCTTATCCTACAGCACCACATCAGGAATCATAGGCTTGTGTTGTTGTTGTTAAGTGTCACTGAATTGATTCTGACTCATAGTGACACTGTATGGAGTTTCCAAGGAGTTTCTGGTGTGTGTTTATCCTACAGTGCCACACAAGGAGTCCACTTTTGATACATAAGGATCATGAGGCTTAGAGGAGTTTAAGTAAATTGTCTAAGGTCAGTTAGCTGGTAGATAACAAAACAAGGATTATACTCAAGGTTGCCTGATTCCAAAGCTAGAGCTCCTAGCATTTGTAGTCCATTGTGTTGCTGTTCCTGCAGACCAACAGTGGGTTACACTTTGGGCTGTCTGTCCAATAGGATCACTATGAAGCAATAGGTTTAGTTAATATAGATCTTGTCTATTTCCTATTTGCAGCTATTTTGTTTAATGACTGTTTTATTCACCATTGTTATCACCAATGTCCAGTGGAGGGCCTGGCACACTTTATGAAAGGTTGGTTAATGAATGACAGGATTCTTTCTGACCATGTGGAGAAACACTGGCTGTGTCTGTCTGTAGTGGGTGGGGGCCCTTCTTTCTCTATTGGCTTGGTCTGTGATTTATGAATAAGTAAATTAATCTCCTGTTTGCTTAAAGGAATACAAATGGGTACTTCCAGTTTATATACAGACAATTAAGTCTTTAATGATAGATACAGAGCCTAGCAGATTCTTTGACTAATTTAAAGAACACAGTTTGCCTAAATGTAATTAATTATGCTTTCATTATACTGAATTGAGAGCTTTGTCCACTATTTGTGTGCAAAACACAATTTTATTGTTTATGGAAAGAAAGAGAACATTATAACATAGTGAGGAAGACAACAGGTTTGTGAAACAACTTTAGGAGCCCTGGTGGCACAGAGGTTAAAGTGCTTGACTAGCAATTGGAAGGTCAGTGGTTTGAGTCCACCAGCTTATCTGTGGGAGAAAAATGTGGCGGCCTTCTTCTGTAAAGATAGACAGTCTTGGAGACCCTATGGGACAGTTTTCCTCTGTTGTATAAGGTGGCTAGGGGTCCCAGTGTGGCACTGTAATATAAGCACTGAACTGCTAACTGCAAGGTCAGAGGTTGAAAACCTACCAGCCACTCCTCAAAAACTGTAATCAGGACTGCTATGAGTCAGAACCGACCTGATGACATTTAACAAGAGCAACAAAATAGGCTCACTCTGAGTTGGAAGTGACTTGACAGCAACTGGCTTGGACTTGGTTGGAAATAATTTTACTTTTTGAGGGAAATTGCATTTTATACCAAGAAGAAGAATGACACTATTAATACCAAAAGAGACATAGGGACATTCACTATAAAGGCAACATTTTTCTATGAGGTCACATACACAATGATAAATTAGAATATTCTGCCTATTTTAAGGGAAGAAGGGGTCTATAAAACACAAGTCGGTGGTAGTATAACATGGAAGATTTCCAGAGAATATTTTCAAAGGCAGGGATTGGTAAAAACAATAATGGCAATCCGACTGCCCAGCTCGCCCAGGAAACATCAAGGCAAGTGGTTGTGTCCTCTCAAGGCAAACCCCCTTCCAAGACTAAGACTCAAGGGAAATATATAAGCAGACATGCGCTCTGACTGGTGACCACGTTGGTAGCCTATTAGGGGAGTGAGGGAAAAACAGCAATGAAGCTATGAGCTTAAGTCCTATCATGTTCAATAGACTCCTGTGAACTCAGGTGATGACCTGGTTGGTCAGCAGTTTGGCAAGACCTGGGGACTCCTGGGCCCAGAGTCAGTGACATAGACACAGAG
>NW_006408551.1:19769085-19769841 GCF_000296735.1 Chrysochloris asiatica | reverse complement strand
TAACCATGGCAATGAAATAATATACGATAGGATGAATGTAAAGCTAATGTTCTCCCATGTAAACTATCACATAATTCACAATAAAACATTAAAAAAATAAGGCAGGTATTGGACAGGAAGAGGCAGGCATGTACCTGGTGGTCCAGGCACACACTCTTGACTGTAATAGGGTCATGAGGGAATCCACATAAAGCCTATATCATAGACCTAGCACATAGTAAGGTCCTAGGAAATGATGCCTATGTTTATTATTAATAATCTAATTTAAATATGATCTAGAATAGTATTTCAGAGTGTTTCTTTATTTGGGTCTTTTTTAGGATACCAAAGTATATTGAAAATAACTACACCTATAGTTTTATTTACTATGGAGAAACAAGAGTGGTGGTGGTAATATGTGCCACCAAGTCTGTTCCAACTCATAGAGACCCTGTATAGGGTTCCTAAGGCTGTAAATCTATATGGGAGCAGAAAGCTTCAGCTTTTTCCTGCCAACCAACAGGTAGATTAGAATTGCTGACCTTGCAGTTAGCAGCCCAGCTCATAATCCATTATGCCACCAGGGCCTCTTAGAAACCAGAATAGCCAACATTCATTATTTAATGGTTTCCTAATTTGCAAGGCATTATGTTAAGAACTTTACATGTTGTTGTTGTTAGGTGCCATTGAGTCGGTACTGACTCATAGTGACCTTATGCACAGCGGAATGAAACACTGCCTGATCCTGAGCCAACCTCACTATTGTTGCCACACTGG
>NW_006408551.1:19736115-19765455 GCF_000296735.1 Chrysochloris asiatica | reverse complement strand
GTAAGCCAGTGACTTCGTGCCTTTATCACCCCCTCATTTTAGGTAGCCAATAATATGCCACCTCTTGAAATGGTTGAATGTCTACTGTTTTTTTGATACAGTGACTGTGTATCAAAATTTCATCTTCTTTTGATGCTTTCTGTATCATTCACTATTTTCCCATAGAACCTTCAACATTACAAGTTGAAGCTTGAATTTTTTCTTCAGTTCCCTCAGCCTGAGAAATGCTGAGTGTGTTCTTCTCTTTTGGTTTTCAAACTTCAGGTCTTTACATATAGTTCATTGTAATATTTGACTTTATCTTCTTGAGCTTCCCTTTGAAATGTTCTATTCAGCTCTTTTACCTCCTCATTTTTCCTATTTGCTTTAGCATCTCTACGCTGGAGAGCAAGTTTCTGATGTCTTCTGACATCCATTTTGGTCTTTTCCTTCCTTCTTGTTTTCTTAATGACTTTTGCTTTCTTCCTGTATGATGTTTTTGATGTCATCACACAACTCTCTGGTCTTCAGTTATTTGTGTCTAATTAATCAAATCTGTTCTTCAGATGATCTCTAAATTCAGGTGGGATATATTCAAGGTCATATTTTGGCTCTTGTGGACTTGTTTTAATTTTCTTCAGCTTTAGCTTGAACTTGTATATGCGCAATTGATGGTCTGTTCCACAGTCTACCCCTTGCCACAGATGTAGTTAATTTGACTTCTGTGTATTCTATCTGGTGATGTCCTTGTGAACAGTCATCTTTAATGTTGTTTTAAAAAATTGTGCAATGAAGAAGTCATTGGTTTCCAAAATTCTATCATGTGAACTCCAGCATTGTATCTATCACCAAGGCCATATTTTACAACTACTGCTCCTTCCTCTTTGTTTCCAACATTTTCATTCCAGTCATCAATAATTGTCAATACATTTTGATTGCATGTTTGATCAATTTCAAACTGAAGTTGGTAGAATTCTTCAGTTTCATCATCATTGGCTTTAGTGGTTGGTGCATAAATTTGAATAATAGTTGCATTAATTGCTCTTCTTTGTAGGCATATGGATATTATTCTATCATAGACAGCTTTTCTACTTCAAGATAGATCTTGAAATGTTCTTTTTGATGATGACTGTGATGGCATTCCTCTTTAATTTTTCATTCCTGGCATAGTAAACCATGTGATTGTCAAATTCAAAATGTCCATTTCAGTTCACTAATGCTTAGGATATCGGTGTTTATGCATTTCCTTTAAATTTTGAGAACTTCCAATTTCCCTAGATTCATAGTTCATACATTCTATGTTCCAATTATTAATGGATGATTGTAGCTGTTTCTCGTCATTTTGAGTTGCACCCATCAGCAAATGAAGATCCCGAAAGCCTTGGTCAATTTGTGTCATCATGCTCCACTCTAGTTTGAGGAGGCAGCTTTTCCCCAGTCATATTTTGACTGCCTTCCAACCTGAAGGGCTCATCTTCTGGCACTACATCTGATGATATTCTGATAGTATTCATCATTTTTCAATATTCTTGTGTTGTCTGACAGTGTTCCACTGTTATTCATAAGATTTTCAGTGGCTAAACATTCAGAGTCCTGATGTGGTATTGTGGATTAATGCGCTGGACTGCAAAGTCATTTGAACCACAAGGTCAGCAGTTCAAGCTCACCATCCACTCCTTGGAAACCTTACACAGAGTCGCCATGGGTCATAACTGACTCGTCGGCACTTAACAACAACAACAACAACAACAACAAACATTCAGAAATCATCAGCCTATCTTTCCTGATGTTAGTCTGGAAGCTCAGCTGAAACCTGCCCATCATGGTTGACCTGTTGGTATTTGACCCCGTTGGCATAGCTCCCAGAATCACATTAACATGCAAGCCACCACAGTATAGTAAACTGACAGACTAATGGTGGAAGGAATAGTAGAGGAGGATTTTAATTTCTTCATGCCTGACTCCTGGACAATTTCTCTGCTCACATGTTGGTATTAGTTGCTATCGTGGTGATACGGACTGATGGTGACCCCAGGTGCACAGAGTAGAACTGCTATATGGGGTTTTCCAGGACGTGAACTTTTCAAAGCAGACCAGGCTTGTCTTCCTATGGTTGGTTTTAACTGCCAACTTTTTGACTAGTATTTGAGTGCTTAGCTATTTGCTCCACCCAAGGACTTCCAAGATCAGATAGGGTTTGAAAATTTATCTCCATACAAGACCTTAGTAGTTTCTCCTAGTCAAGCTACAAGCCAATTTCTCAAGACATCAGATTGCTCCATCTCTTAATTTTAAAGCTAATATCAAGTTTCTGGGTGTGTTCTCCTGGCAATCCATACTTGCACATGATTCTATGCATTGTTTATGGCAGTCTGTATGATTTTTCCAATAATGCATTTATTCTTGTCATCCTCATGCTTCAGCCCACTCCCTGTGCATATGATGCAATCCTAACGTCGATTTTAGGCCCACAGTGCTGCCTTTTTCTCTTTCTTACTCCTTTCTCTTGGTTTCTAGGAAGCGCTAAGCTCTTTCTTGCTTTAATATGCCTATTATTTGCCTATTATAATATGCCTATCATATGCCTATTATTTACCCAAAGGAGTTCTGTCCTATGAGTCAATTCACTTGGAACTACCTTTCTTGATTTATCCCATATTCCAAAATTATCTCTTTGTTCCTTTGCTTTAAAACCTTTGCAACTTTTCCTTCTGCCTTAAATGCTTTCCCCTTTGTGTCCTGCCTCATTCTCTCTTTACTTCCTCATTTTTGAGGTCCCATTTTATAAGCTGTTCTTCAAAGGAACCCTTCCTGTCCACCCAGTTAGAAGTAGGTTGTCTCTGTAAATCATAGTCTTGTGCATTACAAACATAACTTTATTATAACTTGCATTAAAATTTTTGTTTCTTTACTGGTCATTTGTCTCCCCCATAAGGCTGTAAACTCCATGAGAACAGAGACCATGTATCATTTACCTGCCTGTGCATACCCAGTGCCCAGCCCATAGTACATACTCAATAACTACTTGTTGAATGGATGGAAGAGTGAGTATTACTAGCGTCTTTTTGCATTTATTGTTATTTATTGTTGATTTCTTAGATTTCCTGTCCTTCATCTACTAGAGAGATGAAATCCATTGCCAGAATAAAAAGAATATATTATGGGGTAAGTATTTTAATAAAAATAAATATGAAAAAAATTTCAAATTTTTAAATATGAAATATATCTGCATTTATATATGTACTTTGTCTGCAGATAGGAAGTAAAGGAATCTACAAAGCCATCAGTGAACTGGATATCCTTCTTTCCTGGATTAAAAACTTCCTGGAAAGCATTATATTTTGAAATCCTATGAGAATCACCAGAAATAAATTTCTAACAGTATATTTCTTCTTAATAATTCTGTGCAAATATTGACAGAAATTAAGTGATTCCGAATCAACTAGAAGAATTTAATACAATAATGTTTTGGAAACAAGTAACTTATCATTATTATGTGCATCATTTGTATTTTCAAGAAATATTCCCATCCTGACTATGTTTTGTTATCCACAAGTACATTGTATGAATGTAACATTTGTAGAGGGAAGATAGCAGATTTATGGTATTGAGATACAGGTTGATTTTATGAATATGATTATTTGTCTGCTTAATGATTTGATGTACATTAAATAGGTCTAGAACGAATTTAGCTCTTAGCAGACATTAATTTCAATAAAATAAAATAAACTGTGTTTCTTTTCCTTGGATGTCTTTTCATGACAGTATGCTAGAATTTCACTGAAGTACAATGGGTAATAACCAGGTCAGATCAAATAGGACACACAAGCAGTTTGAGTGATTTACAGGGAATGTCTTTGTTTGATAATCCAAGCCACAAAGACCACAAGTAACCAAAGTTGAAATGATGTGGACGTTTGATAATGCTGTTTCTGTGTGCTCTATGTACAGTACAAAAAATTGATAACGAGTGAATAAATAAATGCAACTCAGAATCCATCACTGTAAACATGTCTTTCTGTCTAAAACTTTATGTGGACAACTAACCCTTTAGTATAATGAGTGATATGGCATGGCCACATTACTGTTTCAAATGGACTTTGTTTTCCGGCTGTCATACCAGGTATGAACAACTTCTGGTAGCCAGCCACATTCACTTTCACATGTTGCACCTGGTACTGACTGGGTGTTCAATGGTATGAGCTGGTAGGACTTCTCCAAGACCTTCACTGATTTGGCTCTTGCCGAATCTTTGTTTTACTTTCTCACTCTTCAATTTTTCTTTTTAATCATTTGCCTATTACTTACCCAAAGGAGCTCTGTCTTATGAGTCAACTCACTTGGAACTACCTTTCTTGATTTATCCCATATTCCAAAATTATCTCTTTGTTCCTTGCCACATCCCACACCCCCCACAACCTCTTTTTTTTTTTTTTTTTTTACTTTCCCATCAACAACGTACTGTGGTCTCAGATCTTATCTCTATTGGAGGATTTATTATTAGAAAAAATCACAGGAAGTAAGAGGTGCAGTGGGCAGGAGGGAATTGGTGAGGGCAAGACTGGAGGACTCTGTCTTTATCCTGTGCTGCAAATCCAGAGCTTCCTAGGGCCATCAGTGGCTAGGCAGCCTTCCTCCTTGAGGAATATTTGGAAAACTAGAGCTGGGATTTGAGGAATCATGAACCTGTTCCAAAGGACCAGAGAGGAGACAGGACACCCATGGTCTCTTGTTGCCCTACTTCATTTGAAAGTTAGTGTTTTTCAGGAATAAGTACTACTCATAGCTCAGTTTGAATGTGCTGAACTTCCAGAGTCCAGAGTCTCTGGTCTTGCTTACAAATCATCCAAAGCTGCTCCATTACTTAGGTGTCAAAGGGACAGCAGAACAGTCACTTTTCTGTCAGCAAAGACGCCTTTATTATATCAGCTTTGGTCCTTATGGATAAAATTCCACCTGTCAGCCCCAGTATTTTGCGTGATTGAACTCAATATTTTTTAAATGTGGTTTGTTTCTCAAATTCTTTGCTTTTCCTAGTTAATAGGTTGCGAGACTCAGCAAGAGCAATGTTGTTATTGTTTTTATATACTGTGGAGTTGGTTCTGATGCTTAGTGACCCTATCTAAGGTTTCTGAGGAATGACTGGTGGATTTGAACCATTGACCTTGTGGCTCAAACCGACTTTGCGGTCCAGTGCATTATCCTACTTCTCCACACCCAGACTCCAGCAGGAGAAATAGAGTGTTGTAATCGACTGGTGCTGCTGTAATAGAAATACCATGAGAGCTCTAAAGAACAGCAACTGGTTTTCTCACTGTTCTGGAGGCTACAGTCAAAATGAGGGTCTCAGCCATGTTGATTCCTTCTGTGAGCCTCTTGTAGTTTCTAGTATTTGCAGGGGATTCTTGATGTTCCTTGGTGCTTCTTGGAATATATCTTCTTCCTGTGAGTGTGACTCTGTGTGTGTCTAGTTTGGTCCTTTCATAATTCAAAAATTCTTAGGTTTATGATCCACCCTATAATTATAAGATGTCAACTGAATCTTGGCTGAAAGCAGAGAACACCAGAAAGATGTTTTCCTGTGCTTTATTAACTATGAAAAGGCTTTTGATTGTGTGGATCATGACAAGCTGTGAACAATGTTGCAAAGGATAAGTGTTCCGAAACACTTAATTCTGCTCATGAGGAATGTGCACATAGACCAAGAGGCAGTTGTTCGAACAGCACATGGGAACACTGAATGTTTTAAAATTAGTAAAAGTGTGTGCCAGGGCTGTATTCTTTCACCATACTTATTCAACCTATATGCTGAGCAAATAATCTGAGAAGCTGTGTTATATGAAGAAAAATGTGGCATCAGTGTTGGAGGAAGACACGTTAACAACCTGTGATATACTGATGATACAACCTTGCTTGCTTAAAGTGAAGAGGACATAAAATACTTACTAATGAAGATCATAGATGATAGCCTTTGGTATGGATTGCAACTCAAGGTAAAGAAAACAAAAATCCTCACCACTGGACCAATAAATAACATTAAAAAAAAAATAACATTCTTATCAATGGAGAAAAGATTGAAATTGTCAAAGATTTCATTTTTCTTGGATCAAGCATCAACACTCATGGAAGCAGCAGCCAAGAAATCAAACGACGTATTGTATTGGGCAAATCTGCTGTACAAGATCTTTTTAAAGTGTTGAAGAACAAAGATGTCAGCTTGAGGACTAAGGTGCACCTGACCCAAGTTATGGTATTTTAAATAACCTCATGTGCATGTGAAAGTAGAACAGTGAATAAGGAAAATCAAAGAAGACTTGATGCTTTTGAGTTATGGTATTGGAGGAGAATATTGAAAGTGCCATGGGCTTCCAAAATAGTACACAGATCTGTGTTGGAGGAAGTGCAGCTAGAGTGCTCCTTCTAGGCCAGACTATACTTTGAACATATTGTCAGGAGAGACCAGTCACTAGAAAGGGATATCATGTTTGGTAAGGTGGGGTCAGCGAAAAAGACGAAGACTCCCAGTGAGATGGATTGGCAAAGTGGGAGCAACAATGGGCTCAAGCATGGCAACAACTGTGAGGTTAGCCTAGGACCAGGCAGTGTTTTGTTCTGTTGTGCATAGGGTCGCTATAAGTTGGTACTGACTCAATGGCACCTAACAACAACAACAGTATTTATTACATAGAACAAGATCCTATTTCTACAAATAGGATCACATCCTGAGTTATGTTATTGCAGTTCCTGTTAGGTGCCATTGAGTCAGTTCTGACTATGGCGATCCTATGAACAGCAGAATGAAATACTGCTCGGTCCTGCACCATTCTCACAATTGTTATACTTCAGCCCATTGTTGCTGCCACTGCACCAATCTATCTTGTTAGGGATCTTTCTCTTTTTCATTGACCAAGTGTGATGTCCTTCTCCAGGGACTGATAACATGTGTGAAAGATGATGTCTTGCCATCCTGACTTCTAAGAATTACATTCTGGCTGTGCTTCTTCCAATATTGATTTGTTTGTTCTTCTGGCAGTCTATGGTACTTTCATTATTCTTCTTCAACACCATAATTCAAATGGATCAGTTCTTCTCTGGTTTTAATTATTCATTTAAAAAAAATTATTGTGAACTGAGTGATAGTTTACATGGGAAAACATCAGCTTTACACTCATCCTATCGTATTTCATTTCATTGCAATGACTACAATCCCCTCCGTGCATCATCATTCAATAGCATTTGCTTCCATTCCCTCTGGTTTTTTTTTTTTTTTTTTTTTTTGATGTACACTGAAACACTCAGAAATATATAATCATTCAAACAACCAAAGGGCATACCCTGCAAGCCTGCTCCCCGGCCACAAGCACACATCCCCTTTCCTCCATGAGTCTAGTGTCCCCAGCTGTTCCATCTCTCCACGTCCATCATCTCTGCTTCCATCTCTGGTGTCGCTGTTTCTCTGGATAGGGTCCCACACTCCACTTTTCTCCCCCTGGACTGTAAGATCAACCACTCCCCACCTTTTGTTACAAAATATCTACCTTTACATTTACAGCAATTTCAATCAGTCCTGGTAACAATTACTCACTATTGAACCACAAGAGTCTTATCCCCATCTCCTTTCACCAGCCCCATCTGTTGTTGTTGTTGTTGTTGTTAAGTGCCGTCGAGTCGGTTCCGACCCATAGCGACCCTGTACAGGGTTTCCGAGGCTGTAAATCTTTACGGGAGTAGAAAGCCTGATCTTTCTCCCGCGGAGCAGCTGGTAGTTCAGAACCGCTGACCTTAAGGTTCGCAGCCCGATTTGTAACCACTAGGCTACCAGAGCTCCTTCTAGACAGGTTGAAAACGACTCAGTGGAGAGTCTACCTTCCCCTGCATCCTGTGAAACCAAGCTCCCTCTTGAAAACTTGTAAGCCAGTCACTTCGTGCCTTTATAGCTCCTCCATTTTAGGTAGTAAATGTCTAAGTTGCCCATCCCTGTTACCCCTGTTTACAGAGGGCATGGGAATGGTCCTTACTGTGAAGATTTGTTCCCTCTTTTAAGCTGCTATGTCCGTAAGTATAGATCAGGTCTTACTTATTCATTATCTAACTTTTACAAGAATGGGGCAATTGAAGATACCAAGACTTGGGTCAGGCACACCTTAGTCCTCAAAGTGATATCTTTCCTTTTGAGAAAATTAAAGAGGGTCTATGCAGCAGATTTGCCTAATGCAATACATTGTTTGATTTCTTGACTGCTGCATCCATGAGTGTTAATTGTGAACTGAAACAAAATGAAGTCTTTGACAACTTCAGTATTTTCCATGTATCATGCTATTATTGATTAGTCCAGTGGAGGATTTTCTTTCTCTTTACATTGAGGTGCAATCCGTACTGAAAGCTGTAATCTTTGATTTTCTGATTTTCATCAGTAAGTATTTCTAATTCTTCTTGACTTCCAGCAAGCAAGGTTGAGTCATCTACATATCACAGCTTGTTAATGAGTCTTCCTTCAATTCAATGCCACAACTTGTATTATTTTATCAGCATGCTGACTGAATAAGTATGGTGAAAGGATACAGTCCTGGAGCACATGTTTCCTAATTTTACTGAGTTCATGTTTTTTGTGCTATTTCTTATCAGTTTCTTCTTAGTTTTAATGTTTCCATGTTCTACTTGGATCTTCATTTTCATGGTATATTGTGAAGTATTAACTTTCTTTGAGGTCACCCTATAATCTACTAACTTTTCCCTCCACTTAAGACAGTCTATTATATTCTTCAATCTACCTGACCTCCTCACCACCTGGATCTCTGTTCCTATATTTCCCCCTTCTTAGACATTGCTATTATTTTGATCTTTGAACTTCCAGGTCCTCTGAATTCATTGTTGTAATTTTGTTCTGTTCTGGACTCTGCTATCTGTCGATTGAGTTGCGGGTGGTGTTGCCATGTCTGTCAATCTCTGGTTGTTGTCTGTTCTTATTGATTTTCAGTCCAAAGAACTCCCTTTAGGATGTTTTGAAGCGCTGGGTTGGCTTTGACAAAGTCTCTTAGCTTCTGTTTATCCTGGAATGTTTTGATTGCACCATCTGTTTCCTGATTTTAAACCATTCAATATCCCTTTATTCTGCTCTAACATATGAGGGTAAGTAAAAAAAAAAAAAAAAATTGCTATATAATCACAAAAACCTTTATTAAACAAAATTATCAAAATGTGAAACTGTTGCTTCTCAATATATCCTCCATATAGATTTATGCATTTCTGAAGGTAGTGTTTCCGTATCTCTAACTCTTTCCTAAAGAATTCTGTGCTCTTCGATTTATACTACGTCAAAATGACAGTTTTGGCATCTGCAATAGATGCCAAAATATTACTTTATATTCGTTTTAAATGTTCTTTGAGTTTAGGTAACAAAAAGAAATCTGAAGGGACAAGATCCAGGGTTGTAGGATGAATGGGGTAAGGTTTCCCTGGGAAATTCTTGCAGAACAGCCCTGCTGTTTTCAAAGAATGAGGAGGTGCATTATCTTGATGTTGTTGTTGTTGTTGTTAAGTGCCGTCGAGTCGGTTCTGACCCATAGCGACCCTGTACAGGGTTTCCAAGGGTGTAAATCTTTGCAGGAGTAGAAAGCCTCATCTTTCTCCCGTGGAGCGGCTGGTAGTTTCGAACCGCTTACCTTAAGCTTCGCAGCCCGATTCGTAACCACTACACTACCAGAGCTCCTTAAAAAAAAAAAATCCTTGGCACAATTTTCTTGATTTTTTTCCTCAGTTTCCTTAAAACATCTTCATTATAAGTCCTGTGATTATTCAGTGCCCTTTGAGAAAAGCTATCGAGGTAATCCCTTTGGAATCCCCCAAACAGTTGCCATACCTTCTGAGCTGACCTTTCTGCCTTGAATTTAACTGACCTAGAAGATCCACTCAGAAGCCACTGATTTGAAAGGATCTTTTTTTGAAAGCATCCTAATGGGACTAGGACAAATATATTAAAATATATTACTGAGAGAACTGCCTATGTTATTAGACAGCTCCTTTATAAAATAGTGGCCTCTTCCCAAGTCAATGTCTTACCTCTGTCATGCTGCATCACTTTTCTCTTAATAACTTCTCTTCCACTGACATGCTTGTATTGTCTTACTTATTGACTATCTTCACCATATCTGAATGTATGCTTCCCGGGCAGGGCTTTTGTCTTTTTTGTACCTTGCAGGATCCCCAGAACCTAAACCAGGGCTTGTATAAATGGCCACTACATAATCAGAGAGTAGATGTGCAAATCCATGGAAAATGGATTGAGGCCTTGGTTCTGCTGCTCTTTGGATATATGGTCAGTAGCAGGTTGCTCAGCCTCTTGGGAATATTTCTAGATTGATCCTGATTGAAATTAGGGACCATGAGTGCTCTATATGTTCATTTGCACAGAAAGGGATTTAAAGATTTCTGTACTCCAGCTCCCCTGGCCCTCTTATGTTCTAATTCATGATCTATTTTTCTTACTACTTGCCTCCAGTGCTGTTCTGAAACCCCACTTTTCCTGGATAATTTCTCCTGATTGTTTAAGATTTAGTTCAAACATCATCTTACTGTTAATGGTTTCATACATGCACTTACTAACAGAATGTATCATGATTATAATTAATATACTATACACAAATTACATGTACTTTGGACATGTTTCAGGGAGGATTAGTTCCTGGAGAAGGACATTATGCTTGGTAAAGTGGAGGGTCAACCTCAATGAGGTGGATGGACAAAATGGCAGCCACAATGGGCTCAGACATGACAATTGTGAGGATGGCTAGGACTGGGCACTACTTCATTCTGTTGTGTATAGGGCTTTTGCTATAACCCAGAACTAACTTGACAGCACCTAACAACAACATATGTAGCATCTGTCTCTTGCACTAGATTGTCATGATTGATTCACTGTAGTTCTGCTCAGAAATTTATATAAAGTGCCCAACAAATACTTATTGAATACCAAAATAATTACAAGAATCAATTACATTATTAGATAGTCTCCTGGATCTCCTTTGGCTGTGGCATTCCCTCCTACCATGTTTTCACTGGTTGGCATGAAGAATGTGCTGTTACAATGCATCCCAGGGTCAGCAGTTCGAAACTACCAGCCGCTCCGCGGGAGAAAGATGAGGCTTTCTACTCCCGTAAAGATTTACACCCTCGGAAACCCTGTACAGGGTCGCTATGGGTCGGACCCGACTCGATGGCACTTAACAACAACAACAACAACATTAGAACCTACCCTACTATTTGCATATCATGACTTTAAATCAGATACTTTTCTACTTGCCTCAAATAAAAGTAATTGTAAATGAATATATAACTCTTAAAATTGATAACCAAACTTAAATACATTCTTAACTGAATTAAAGCATATTAGTTTGGGCATCACATAGAATTATGTTGCAAACCCCTGGCGGAATGTGTCTCACACTTTGGAAAATCCTGCATCATAATGAATTTCCATTGCCTCATTCTGGCTCAATTTAGAAATACTTAGAAATAAGAGCTTGATAATTTTAACCTACCCACAGATACCAATTTAGAAAAAGCCAAGCCATGAGCTTCAGGTTACAAACTGGTTTCAGGGCTTCTGTCATTGTTTCCGGAGTTAGAGGTATGAAAGCATAGCAGGCTCACTGAGTCATTCCATGGTTCTGATGACTGTGGCACTCAAGAAGGGGTGCCAGGTTGGCAGCACTGCCCTCATCCTTTCCCCTTGACACTTCTGGGAGAGAAGTCTCCTCCCAGGTAGGTGTGCTCACTGCAGCTTGCCAGGGAAGAAGCTATAGGAGTTATTAGCCTTCTTATTAGTGAGATATACACATAGTGGGAAAAAAAAGTGAAAGCTCAGTCTGAAAATCGCAAAGGCAGATGCGAAACCATGCTGCGAATTACCCTACATCATAAAAATCCAAAAGGTAGGCTCCCCTAATTATGACTGTGAGATATTAACAAAAATTGGAACATAGAATGAGTCAATCAATGCTATAAACATATACTGAATGCTTATTATTTGTCGGTCTGTCATCACTGAGGTTATTGTGATAAATAAAAGTCATAGTTTCTTATGCTTTAAAATTTAAAATCTAAATGCTTTTCGCCTATGAATAACTCCAGCTAGGCAGAGCTGAATTCCATTTTGTACCTAGTTTTACATACTCAAATGCCAATTTTTCTTGTGTTCTTCATGCACCTCTGACAGTTACACTGCCAAAACCAGAAGCAAAGTGGATTTGGGGGTCAATTTCCCCAGCTGGACCTTGAAGGAACTTTTCTGGACATCCCCCTTAACGGCTGCCTTAATGCTCACCTGGTTGTGACTTTCTTTATACCTGGAGAGCCACAGACAGAGTCTAAGTTTCTCTATCTGCAATAGTCAGTCCCCTCCCTGCTTCTGAAGGTCTGGCATGTGCAT
This sequence comes from Chrysochloris asiatica, assembly GCF_000296735.1. Taxonomy (NCBI): domain Eukaryota; kingdom Metazoa; phylum Chordata; class Mammalia; order Afrosoricida; family Chrysochloridae; genus Chrysochloris; species Chrysochloris asiatica. The sequence goes on along the minus strand of NW_006408551.1, from coordinate 19,753,049 downwards.
GTGACCAATTGCTGCCATTGTGGTTGAGGGAGAAGATTCCATTATTATTCTCTGAGCCTATAAATCTCCTCTTCTCCAGAGCAATAGCTCCAAGTCTTCCCAGCCATTTGCAAATAGTATGACTCTGGGTGCTTTTCTTTTCTTTTTCTTTTTTTAAGTTTTTATTGTGAATTATGTGTTAGTTTACATGGGTGAGCATCTGGGCGCTTTTCTAATCTGTACTTTATTCATTCCCATCTGTTCTTAATAAATCCTCTCTGAGTTCTTGGGACCATGATTTCTCATTTCTTGTTTTTCTCTTTCACATTGTATTGTTGTTGTTGTTGTTATGTGCCGTGGAGTCGGTTCCAGCTCATAGCTACCCTGCACAGGTTTTCCGAGGCTGTTAATCTTTACAGGAGCAGAACACCTCATCATATTGTATTAGGGTTTTTTTAATTACAAAATACAATGGTAAGTGGTTACAGTTGAACAACATCTTGAACATATTTAATGTCACTGAATTGTATGGTTGAAGATTGTTGAAATGGCAAACATGCTTGTAAAAATGAATATATCACAGAATATTTTTTAAAAAACCTATATTTCTCTAACACTATATTTCTTCTTAAGAATTCTATGCAGATATTGACAGAAATTCAGTGATTCCGAATCAACTAGAAGAATTTAATGTAATAATGTTTTGGAAACAAGTAACTTATCATTATTATGTGCATCATTTGTATTTTCAAGGAATGTTCCCTTCCTGACTATGTTTTGTTATTCCAGTTTTTCTGTTTTTATCAATAGCAACAATAAAAAAAAAATGCATGCACTTAAAAATACCACCACCATTTATTGTACCCATCAACTAACTCTTTCCACTTAACATATTAGAAACAGCTTTTCAATTTATATATATGCATATAAGTTCATTATATGTGTGTGTGTGTGGTGGGGTGGGCATGTGAATAGACACTATAACAATTATAGAAAGTAAATTGTTGATTATATGCATATATGTACATATATAAGTTCATGATATATATATATATTCATTTCAATTGCAGCAAAATACTGTATGGAATAAACAGAATATAATTTGTTTAATCATTCCAATTTTATTTTTTCTGTCCATATAAAAGATGCTATATAAAGAATTCTATCTATACCTACTTCAATATTTTTTGAGCCAAGCTTTTATTTTACAGGAATGTTTTCTAGAAAATAAGCTAAATATTACCAATTTTTCTTTCTAAAATTGTTATAGTGTCTATTCACATGCCCACCCCACCACACACACACACATTTTTACTAACACTGAATATTATCAACATTAAAAAAAAAAAAAATTCCCGTCTGAGGTTTGGAAATGGTGTCTCAGTTTTAACAACTTGCTAAATTAATCATCTTTTTATATGCATAATTATATTGTTGTGGTTAAGTGCTGTCGAGTTGGTTCCAACCCATAGCGACCCTGTATAGCGTTTCCGAGGAGCAGCTGGTGAGCTTGAATCACCAAGCTTGCAGTTCTGGCGCATTAACCCACAGTGCCCAGCGGTATACCCCTAACACCCTACAAATCATTTAAAAAATAATTAAGTTTGAAATCCTAACCAACTTTCCCCTTGCATCAAATGCCTTCATGCATCACTGCTTTTATTGTTTTTTAACTAATTAGGAAAAAAATTCTCTATAAATAAAGTCATCACACACAAAAATGCCTTAGAGAGGTATCCTCCCTATTTAAAATTGTAAACTTCTTACCATAACACTCATCTCTTTTTGTCCTTCCATAATTTTATCACTCAAGGCTGGCTTAAACCGTAAGGTCAGCGGTTCAAGCTCACCAGCTGCTCCTTGGAAAACCTAAACAGGGTTGTTTTAAATTGGAATAGACATGACGGCACTAAACAACAACAACAATATACCTGATGGCACGATGGGCTAAGCATTGGACTGCTAAAGCTCGGGAGAAAGATCAGGTTGTCTGTTCCCATAAAGATTTACAGTCTTGGAAACCCTACTGAGGGTAACTAGGAATCAGAGTTGACTCCACATAGTAGAAGACTATACCATATAAGACACTCTAATGAAGCAGCGATTAAGTGCTTAGCTAAATGAAAGGCTGAAGGTTTGAATTCACTATGAGAGCAGGGGTAGGTTACCCAAGAGGCATGGTAAGCACAGGTTTACTGTGTTTACTTACTAATCTGTAGTGAGTAATTTCACATGGGATTCACCACAGCTCTGGTGAAAAACTTGTAAAACTGTTTACTAAAGATTAGTAATTAAGCACAAATAAACCCAGAGTGGTAAAAACCATGAAACTGTTCACTACAAATTAAAAAATAAGTACAAGTATGCCCAGACTTAACTTGCTTACTGGGTACTCCATCTGTGCTACCGGTTGTAAAGTTGAAAGGAGGCTTTCATTTTGAAGGAAGGTACTGTGGGGTTGGGAGAGAGAGAGGTGGCAACCACATCTAGAATCAGAATCTTTGAAGTGGTGAAAAAATATAAAATTGTTCACTACAGATTAGTAAGTAAACCCAAGTAAGCCTGTGCTGACCTTGTTTATTGGACAATCGGACATTGTGTAGGAATAAGGTGGCAATCATCTTTCAAAAAGATTTACAACCTTGGAAACCGTATTGGGCAGTTCTACTCTGACTGATGGGCTCCTGGTCTGCCCCTGTAGGCTTAGCACTGGACTGTGAACCACAAGGTCGGCCAATCAAACCCAGTAGCTGCTCCTTAGAAACCCTATACAATGTTGCTATGAGTCAGAATCAACTTAACAACAACAGTGCTGCCCTATAGGATCTCTATGACTCTATGAGTTAGACTTCATTGGAAGTTTGTGTTTTATTAATTAATTAATTAATTTTTTAACATACCATACAAATTATTTACATTTTATTTTAATTTTGTTTGTCTCTCCCATGTAAGGTGCATGAATGGAGGGATTTTTGTCATTTTTGTTCACTGGACAGGGCCTGACCTGGGTGGGTGCTCAATACATATTTCCTGGGTGGATGGATGAATGAATGAATGAATGAATGATTAAGTAAATGAGTGAATATGTGTGGTGATAAGGGGAAGGAACAAAAAAAAGAACTCCTTTTGCCAGTGATACTAAAATTCTAAACCATCCTAACTTCATCCTCTAGACAAGATAGACTCTCTAGCAAGGAGGCGGTTCAAACAACTTCCTAACCTTGTGGTTATATTTCCTTTAAACAGAATTATTTTCAAAGCAGATGATTCAAAATGAGGCTCTGCTGATTCACTCTATTTCCATGTTCCAAATGATGTATGTTTTAGTGTTACCTCTTTTACATCAGGCTTAGATTAGCTTATCCTGAGCGGGCATACTTGGGAGTGAGAGATGAACAGCAACAACAGTTAATAAGATGATCTTTGATACTCTTGTTGGTACTGGTGAGGAAGATTCTCTTTACAAAAACCGATTCCTTCTGGTATGGATTGAGTTGTGACAATTTTCAAAATTCAAGTAAAGTACAATGTAGGTAGAGTTCTAGGTTTTCATCTGGGGATCTACCTTTCCAGGGCTTTCACCCATGTCTTATGGATGTGACTTTACCCTGTGGCTCCCATAGTCAAAATGACTGCTGTAGAATTCGAGAATGTGTCCATGACTCAAGAGTGAATGCAAGAACCCTGGAAAAAAGAGTCTCTCTTATCTATGAATTTTGACCTGGGAAGATTGTAGAACAAAACTGCTGCAGTCATCTTGCTACCATGATATCTGAGGCAGCTTGAGAATAAAACAAGCATTTCCATTGCTCAGTTTCTGGGATTCCACACTCTCATATGTAAGGCTCCCCCTACCTCACTTGGCTGCTGCTTCTCAGTCTCCCAAGCTAGTTTCGTTTATAGCTAAAAGCTATATTAGAGAACCCCAGAGCTTGGTCTTGGGCCTCTTCCAATTTCAATGTACTTTATTGCTCCAGATGTGTGCTAATTACTCCATTAATGTCTCCAGGCTTGACCCAGTCACTGAATTCTAAACTCATACATCCAAGAACAGTGTTCTTGACATTTCCATGTAAAACATCTCAAATGTCAAAACCAGAAATGCTATTTCTCCTCCTAACATCACTTCATCTTCGAGTCTGCAGCAATTTGTTAATACAAAACAGATTAGATACACCAACTCTGGAGTCAGTAGATCTTGGGTTCAAACACAGGTTATAATCTACCAGCTGAGCAAATGAGTAAGTAACAAGAGGAAGGAAACAAGGCCCCTTTTCTAGCCCTCATTTTTCTCAGGTGTAAAAAGGAAATGACTGTAACAGTACCTATCTTGTAGGATAATTGGAGTATTAAATGAGGCATGCAGAAGGTAAGTCAAAAAGCATGCTACCAAAATCATGGAAATTTTTATTTAAAAAATATCAAAATGTAAAGGTATTGTTTCTTGACGTATCTTATCTCAGTCCATATACATTTGAAGGTGGTGTTTCTATGCCTGTAACCCTTCTCTGAAGAATTCTGTACTCTTCCATTTATACTGCATAAAAATGGAAGTTTTGGCATCCTTGAGGGACTCAAATTTTGTTTCTTTGAAATATTCTTTGAGTTTGGGGAACAAAAGGAAGTCTGAAAGGGTAAGACCAGTTTGTAGGGGCAAGATTTCTGAGTGAATTCTCAATTCTCACAGGACAGCCCTTGCTCCAAATTCTTGGAGAATTCATTGGTTCATTGTCGCGCTGCAAAAAAAAAAAAAAAAAAATCCCTTGGCTCAAATTTCTTGTTTTTTTTCTTCGCTAGTGCAATTTTCAATTTCCTTAAAATTTCTTTCTAATAAGCCCTGGTGATTATTCTGTGTCCTTCAAGAAAATTTATCAAGATGATTCGAGATCCTCCAAAATAGTTACCATAAACTACACCTTTACATGGCTCTGCTATGAAAGATCTCATAATATCTACATATGTTGCATGGTCCATACATACTTTTTGTTTTTATTTGTAATTTTTACTCTATCTCTCTTTTTGAAATTTTTTTTTTTTTTTGCCTTTACCCTCACGCAAGTTAATATATGTCTCCCTTCAAATTAGTGATTTATTCTCTTTCCCCCTCCCACCCTGGTAACCATCAACAATTATTTCTGTTAGTGTAAAACTCTTTTCTTGGCTTTATATAAGAGTGGTTTCATACAATAAATAAATAACAAAAAAAATGACTTAATTGTATTATTGATTTCATTGAGGTGTTTCACAGTCATCATTATTGCTTAATGCTTTGTAGTATTTCATTATGTATATTATGATAGTATGTTGATCCATTCTTCCATTAATGGGCATAGGTTGCTTTCATCATTTTGCTATTGTGAATGTGCTGCGATGAACATGGGTGTACATATATCTGTCACAGCTCTTATTTTTCTAAGAAATTCTCACCCAATGGTGACATTGCTGCATCATATGATAATTTTATTTCCAAGTTTTAAAGGAAGTGCCATACTGTTTTCCACAGAGTTCGCAATATTTTGCAATCCCACCAGGAATGTATGAGGGTTCTAGGCTTTCCACACCCTTTCCATCATTTATTGATTTCTTTTTTTTTTGAAATTTTCTATTAATGCAGGGTGAGATGATATTTCATTGTTTTTATTTGCATCTCTCTGATGGCTAAGAGGTCTTGGTGTGGTGCTGTGGGATAAAGCACAGGACCGCAAGGTCAGTTTGAACCACAAGCCTGGTGGTTCAAATTTCCCAGTCACTCTTTGTAAATCCAATACAGGGTCTCTATGAGTTGGAACTAACTCAATGGCACTTAACAACAATAACAATGATTAAAGATCGTGAGCATTTTTTGCATATTTATCGGGCACCTGGATATCTTCATTGGTGAAGTGTTTGTTCATGTTCTCTGCCCATTTTATAAATTGGAATATTTGATTTTTTATTATTGAGGTGTTGAATTTTCTATGAATTATAGTGATTAGTTCCTTGTCCAATATATTGTTGCCAAAAATCGTTTCCCTGTCTTGAATTCTCTTTTTACTCTTTTGGCGGAATCTTTTGATGTACATCAGTGTCTAATTTTTAGGAGGTCCCAATTCAATCTGTATGTTGAGCAAGGAATCCAACAAGCTGGATTATGTGAAGAAGAATGAGACATCAGGACTGGAGGAAAACTCACGAACACCCCACAATATGTAGATGATAAGGCCTTGCTTGCTGAAAGTGAAGAGGACTTAAAATATCTACTGATGAAGATCAAATACTATAGGTTTGATATGGATTGCACCTCAATGTAAAGATTAAAAAAAACAAACACCAAAAACACCTTCCCACTGGACCATTAAATAACATCATGATGAATGGAGAAAAGACTAAAGTTGTCAAAGACTTCATTTTGCTTGGATCCCCTATTAACACTCATGGAAGCAGCAGTCAAGTATTCAAACTACATATTGCATTAGGCAAATCTGCTGCAAAAGACCTCTTTAAAGTGTTCAAGAGCAAAGATGTCAGTTTGAGGATTAAGATGTGCCTGGTCCAAACCATGGTATTTTTCAATAACCTCATATGCATATGAAAGTTGGATGGTGGCTAAAGAATACCAGAAAATAATTGATTCATCTGAGTATGGTGTCAGAGATGATTCTTTAAGGTATCCTGAACTACCAGAAGAACAAACAAATCTGTGTTGGAAGAAGTACAGACCGAATGCTCCTTCAAGACCAGGGTGGCAAAGACTTTGTCTCTCATATTTCAAACATATTATCAGGAGAGACCAATCTTTGGAAGAAAGGCATCATGATTGGTAAAGTGAAGGGTCAGTGAAAAACAGGAAAACCCCCAGTTAGAGGATTTGGCACAGTAACAGCAGCAATGGCTAAAGCAGAACAATGATTGTAATGTTGGAGCAGGACTGGGCAGTGTTTTGTTCTATTGGTCATAAGGTTGCTATGAGTCAGAACCAACTTGATGGCATATAACATTAACAACAGTTAACTAGTTTGTCTTCTGATGTTTGTGTTCTTTCAATTATGTTTGTTAGTGCATTTATGCCATTTATTAGGATCCCTAAATTAGTCCGTTTTATTTTTTCCCTGATGGTCTTTATAATTTTAGGTTTTACATTCAACTACTTTAATGTAATCACCTCTGAATTTACCTTCCTGTCTTGAATGTAACTGGTCTAGCAGGTCCACTCAGAAGCTACTGTTTTGATTGGACCTTTTTTGAAGGCATTCTAAGGAGACTAAACAAGTGTATTACTGAGAAAGCTTGTCTACAGTCATCCACTGATTGCAGATCTGTGTTTAAACACATTTTGTTTGGAATAAACTTATGCATGTATGACTGGAAACTGAGTAGCAATACTTTTGATTTGTTGTTGTTATTAAGTGCCATCGAGTCAGTTCCAACCCATAGCAAATCTGTATAGGGTTTCCTAGATGTGGTTGGTAAGTTTGGACTGACAACTTCCTGGTTAGCTGTCCAGTGCATATCCTACAACACCAAACCAGGACACCACTTTCTGACTTACTCTCTGTAAAAATGGCATGGAGGCCACATCTAACTTCTTCTGACTTCACAGGGGAAAGGAGAATCAAAATTAAAATCAGGTCAAGATCAATTCCTATGAAGCATACATCAGATATGCCCCCACCCTACAACCTTCTTTGCTCTATTCTGACACCAACCATCCCTTCCACAACACTCTCTGCTTTTGGGTTTGATAATTTATTGTGATGGCCACACAGAACTCATAGGCAATGCTCATGATTATGGAGTTTATTAGGGAAGTAAACAGGGATCAGAAACAACTCAGGATGCAGCTGTCCTCCAGTTAGGCATGCCTCACTCTTGTCTTTAGTCTTTCAGCCATGTGGCCCCTTGACTTGCCCTCTGCCCTGATCAAAAAAATGTTAAAAAGCTCCTTTAACCAGTCTGTAAATGCTCAATGGGCACATCTGCAAGCCAGCCTCCTACCCATAGACACTCAACTTTACTGGATCCATGGGCCTGCAACTGCTCTGGTTCTCCATGTCACTGCCTCTGCCACCACCTCTGTTGTTGCAATTTTTTCCAGGTAGAGATCTCATGCTTTGCTCATACTCCTTGTTCTTGATGGTCCTGGGGTTGTCTATCCTGATTCTGAGATGACTCCCTTTAAACCTAGTGGGATGGTAAAGTTAATCTATTCCAGTGTTAGAATCCTATAACCCTATTTGAATGGTCCCACCAAATCATTTTGTGGGAATGAAGATTTTGGATTAAGTTCTGGAATAATTTGACACAGAGTCTTAATTCCCACTAAATGATTGGGTGGGACCCTGCAATCCGTCATTTGAACAGAACAAGGGAGACTGAATGGTTTAAGATCAACAAAGGTGTGTGCTAACATTGTTTTCTTTCACCATACTTATTCAATCTGTATGCTGAGGAAATAATCCTCCAAATTGGTGTAGTTGAAGGAGAACATGGCATCAGGATAGGAAGAAGTCTCACTAACAACCTGCAATAGGCATACAATACAACATGAAAGTAAAGAGGACATAAAATACTTGCTGATGAAGTTTGGGTTGCACCCTCAATGTAAAAAAGCAACAACCCTCACAACTAGACCAATAAATAACATCATAATAATTGGAGAAAAGATTGAACCTGTCAAATACTTGATTTTTCTAGGATTAATTATTTAGAGAAATATTATTATCATATCTGCAACATGTTAATAGTTCTCCTTTACCTGCATAATGAATAATTTATCATGTTTGGGAAAATGTTGAGTATTGAAGTTTTAAAGGTAGAAAGATGTTCTGCATTATAATAATTCTTTAACTTTGTTTAAACTAAGTTTCCAGAAGTTATCTAATCCAAGTTACCTTTATAGGAATTTAGTAATATTCTTGTTTCACAGAAAATAGTTAGGGAAATACCAGTTCAGACAAATGATAATCTGGAGCTGTAGCAAAACTAGAACAAATTTAGTACTTCTGATCCAACTCTAGGTGTCGCTCAAGGAAAATAAGCTGAGGGTTGAAACTGACTTGCTTTGCTTCTTGAATAAGAGAAGCCAATTTTTCCCTTCAATTGCATTACCTTAGGAAATGAGTATGTTGTTTGCTCTTCATACTTTCCCTCTAATAGATCTCTTCCCTCAGCACATAAACATGCAGAGATTGCTCTCATCTAAAAAAAACTTTGCCTCAAACTCACCTTCAAACTCTAGTCATAGTCCTATTCTTCTTCCATTTTACAGCTAACTTTCCTGAGAGAGTTGTCGATGCCTACGCTCAAGCTTCCTCATTAGGTGCTCGAGCCACTCCAATTCACTCATTCATTCAACAAATAGGGATTTGTGTTAAGCACAGTTCCAGGCACTGGGAATAAAACACATTTCTCTACCCTCTGGATTTTACAGTTTTCTAGTAGGACGTGTTGTTGTTAAGTGCTGTTGAGTCAATTTTGACTCATAGTGACACTGTATAGGGTTTCTGAGGAGCAGACAGTGTGTTTGAACCAGCAATAATTTGGTCAGCAGTCCAGTGCTGATCCTATAGTGCCACACTAGGACATAGGCAGAAAATAATAAACATAAGTGTATAATAAATTTGCCTCACCATCCTGGCTTCCAAGGAGCATTCTGGCTGTACTTCTCCTTACACAGATTTGCTTGTTTTTCTGGCAGTCAGTGGTCCTTTCAGTATCTACCTAAACCGTAATTTAAACAAGTGATTCATTTAAGTGCAGCACTTCTTCTATGGTCTTCCTTATTCATTGTTCAAATTTATTATTCCAGCGGGGCTGGGATTAGTAAGAGGTGAGTAAATCACCCAGGAGGCATTCACCATTATGATCATCAATTATTTCTAGTGTGGCCCTGAGAGTGAATTGAATGGCTCATTTACACCCCAGTCACTTCATTCCTCTAACTCAGGTTCTGGCCTGGCCTCCAGGGTATTGTGTGTTTTCATTCAACCTCATCTTGCAGCCTTCCCCCTTCAGCTACCCTAGCTCTTTGAGCTTCTGGCAATGAATCTTTCAAATCTCTCTTGTCAAGAGCATCTTCAAGAGTGATCCTTGAAATATAGCCAATAGGGCAGGGATTTCAACCAATCAGAACACTGATGGCTTGGGAACAACTGGCTTGGCTATACTGATGTGTACAAACATAAATCCTAGGAATCTGCATGTTCTGTTCCAGCTGTGAAAAATGTTGTCTATACTGACAAATGCTCAAGTAATCCAATCTGTACTCATTTTAGCGAGTGTGAGCTTTTCTTTATTTGATTTTGCAAATTCAGGTGCCCAGCCCAGTAGACATGGAAGCCACATGGTCCTCCACAAACAGTTTTTATTCTTGTCCCCCCCGCCCCCCCAAGCCCCTCCTCCAGTTCCAGTTCCCCATATATAATTCTATGGTACATCCCATTTTCCCTCCCCCCCAGAGAAGCCAAAATGACTTGCCCAAGGCCTTAATGGCTGTATTTTTATTTAAATTTCCTAGTCCCAGAATAGCCTGCTTAAAGCAACAATATGTCTGCTAGGTCTTGCAATCTCGTGAATTCCTGAAGGTGGACCACAAGAGTTAGTTATTTCTCACACAGGTGTGTGGAATTAATTTCTCTGCTTTTTCAATCTTTTATTTTGGTGAAAGTATATACAGTGGTGGCTCCGTAGGATAAGCACTGGACTATGAACCCTGAAGTATGTGGTTTGAGCCCACCAGCTGCTCCATGGGAGAAAGATAAGGCTTTCTGCTTCTGAAAAGATCTATAGCCTCAGAAAACCCTGTACAAGGTGTCTGTGAGTCAGAACCTATCCCACAGCACTTAACAACAATACACAGCCAAAGGTACACAGTTTCAACAATTTCTAAACATACAACCTAATGACATTGACAACCTTCTTCAAGTTGTGTTATCATCATCACTAGTCTTCTCCAGCAATTTCACCACTATTATCTGAAACTCACTGCCTATTAAATTTTCCATCCAGCCCTGAGTTGCCAGTGTCAATTTGATCTCAGACACAATACTCAAAGCGTATGTTCTTTACTAATTCAGATAAGCAATGTTTGGTTCATAGAAGACTTCTTAAAACAGTATCTAAATGATGGGTGTTTGGGTCAGTTTATGATGTTCTGTTTTAGGCTGCTGTTCTACTTTTGTACACGCTCCATACATCTCCAGTTCTGGGACGAGAAGCAATCTGGAATATGTCCTTCTCATGATAAATGGCAGACAGGTAAGAAAATGAGCAAAATTATGCAAGCATATTTTAAGCCTCTGTTAACATTCCACTGGCCAAGTTAGTCATATGATCTACCTCAACATCACCTGAGCAGGAAAATAAATTCTACCTAATCGAGTGGTCCTGAAATGGCAAAGGAGTATGGGCAAACAGTTCTAATACAGAGATTAAGTAAACTATTGAACTACTTCAATGACCTTATTCAGCTGTAGCGTTTATAGCCACTCAATCTTCTGTTATCTCATGGGTTGACCGAAGATATGCAACTGTTGAAATAGTTGGGTGACATAGGTGTTGGAATAGTTTAAACTTTAAATTACTGCTGCCAGCACCATCTGTGAATCATGCTAAGGTTTTTCTGGTGTACCACACATGTGTCAGAATTATCTAGCCAGTTTGTGACTTTGAGAAAGGCATTCTAAAAGCAGAAAGTTAGAGAACTATTGTTTTATCAAGATCGTAACTGTGTGATCATCCTTATTTCAAGAATTCAGGTATAGGGAAGATGTTGTTAATTCTGAAACAGAAGATCTTCTGGAATAAATAAATGAGAAACTTTTATTGGCGTTCAAATTCCCTAAAGCTCACCCATTAATACTTGTAAGGATAAAAGGAACAGGTGTGGTGCTGTGGGCTAATGCTCCAGACTGTAAAGTCATTTGAACTGCAAGATCAGTAGTTCAAGCTCACCAACTGCTCCTTGGAAATCCTATACAGGGTTGCTATGAGTTGGAATTGACTTGACGGCACTTAACAATAACAACAACATCAACAAAATGTGACACAGGAAATTGCAGTGTATTGTTCTACTCTGTTTTAGGTTGTCATGAGTTAGCCTTGGCTTACTGGCACTTAACAACAATAAGGATGGTGTGTTGATACTTTGTCCTACTTATTTCTACCATGATATACCAGGAGCCAACAAAATTCAATCCCTCAGGGACCTGAAAGTGAATTAATGCATCAGACTGCAAAGTCATTTGAACTGCAAGGACTGTGGTTCAAGTTCACCAGCTGCTCCTTGGAAACCCTATACAGGGTTGCTATGTGTCAGAATTGACTCGATGACACTTAACAACAACAACAATGAGGAATATGGTTGTGGAGAGAGAAAGTTATATTAGTTCATTTATGTCTTGCCTGTCGATCCATCTTTTGAACTAGTATTATTTATGTATTAAATACCACATACAATGGTTAAAAGGAGCTCTGGTAGTGTAGTGGTTATGAATTGGGCTGCTAACCTCAAAGTCAGCAGTTCGAAACTACCAGCTGTTTCACAGGAGAAAGAGGAGGCTCTCTGCTTCAGTAAAGAAACCTTGGAAACCCTGTACAGGGTGGCTGTGAGTTGGAACCAACTCTACGGCACACCACCACCACTATCACCACAATGGTGAAGTTTGGGGCCACTGTCTTATTTATCCTGTGGACTCCTGGTGTGATGCTGTGGGTTAATATGCTGGACTGCAAAGTCAGTTTGAACTGCACAGTTGGTAGCTCACCAGTCAATCTTCAGAAACCCTCTACAGGGTTGCTGTGGGTCAGAACTGACTTTTTAGCACTTAATAATAACAACAGCTATAGCAGAAATACCACAAGTGGGTGGTTTTAACAAACAGAAATTTATACTTTCACAGTTTTGCTGTTGTTGTTAAGTGCCATGGAGTTGACTCCAACCCATAGCAACCCTGTATAGTGTTTTAAAGCTGGTGAGCTTGAACCACGAACCTTGCAGTTCAAAAGACTTCGCAGTCTGACACATTAACCCACAGCTAGAAATGTGAATTCAGAGTGCTAGCTCTGGAGGAAGGCATGTGGGACTACAGATGTTGGAAGGTGACAAGGACCTTCCTCCCGAGCCAGCACTTAGAATAGTACCAGTTCAAAAGATGGCCCAATAGGCAAAGCATAAATGAAGTGATATCACCTTTCTCTCCCCACAACCCTTATTCCTTATATCATGTGCCTTGACATCAATCTTTCCCTGGATCTAGGAGCTTCACAGGGCATGGACCCCAGGTTCAAAGGATGCACTCCACCCACAGCTGGTCTTTCTTGGTGGTAGTACGTCCCTCTGACTTGTTCTGCTTGCTCATTTAACCTCTTTTGTATTGACTCAAGATACAGTCTAATTCTGTAGATTGTAATTGGCCTTATTAATATCATAGAAGTGAGGGTTTACAATACATAGGATAATCACATCAGATCAGTGCTGATCATATCAGGTTACAACATTGGGGTTGATGACATCATATTCGATCTCATCATGGAGGTGATTACCATATCTTAGCTGCTAAACCACTGAGAATCTGGACTCAGCCAAGTTGACACAAAACCTTAACTTTCATAACTGCTAACCAAAAAAAACCAAACAAACAACAAAAAAAAAACAGCAGTTCAAGCATGCTCAGCACGGTGGGAGAAAGTAGAAATCTATTTTGTATAGATTGTAGTCAAGAAAACCTTACAGGGTTTCACTTGGTCACAGAGAGTTGTGACGAGTCAGAATCAACTCAATGGCACCTAACAACAACTGTTTAGATCTGGGATCATAATGACCCCACTACTCTGGAATTTTGGATATCATTATAGAACAACCATCTCTGAACCATGAGATAAATATCTTTGAATGTTCTGAGATTTGCTCCTGCCTCGTTGCCATCTAGGGAATCTTGATTATGTTCTACTTCTGACTATCTAGGTTTTGAGTACGAAGCAGTGCTTAATTGATTAGATAACTTAAGGTCTCTGATATCTATTCTCTTGCTGGTTGTTTGTTTATTTATAACAAACCATTTGATGATTCACATATATAATTTTTGAGTGTTCATGGTGTGTGAGATGCAGTGAATAATTAATATGTTCCTTTGAGCCATGTATGGTCAAGTAATGACCACACACTGGTTGAGTGGTACTCGGCCTGGTATGGCACTGTGGATTAATGGGCTGGATTGCAAAGTCAGTTTGAACTGCAAGGTCAGCTGTACAAGCTCAGCAGCTGCTCCTTGGAAACCTTATAACAAAGTTGCTATGGGTTGGAACCAACTCAACAGTATGTAACAATAACAACACCATGCCTGGTGTGGTGCTGTGTGTTAATGCATTGTACTGCAAGGTTGGTTTGAACCACAAGGTCAGCAGTTCAAGCTCACCAGCTTTTCCCTGGAAACCCTATAGAGGGTCACTGAGTCGGATCCAACACCATGGCACTTAACAACAATAACAACAATGCAAATAAGGTGTTTGTTGCCCACCAAAGGGATTGGAGAGTCTGCTAATGATGCAAATACAGTACATAGAATGCTTTTGGGGATGAGATCATGCAAATAAGGTATATGGAACTCTAACAAAGGGATAGGTCAGTTTTGTCATCCTGTTGGGCTTAACGGAAGTCAATCCAAGCAGCAAGAGGGGAACGTTGCTCCCAACAAGAAAGAACTACAGTGAAGTATAACCTTTGTTCTTGGGTCCCTGTGTCCCTGTGTCCCTGTGTCCCTGTGTCCCTGTGTCCCTGTGTCCCTGTGTTGAGTGCCTCCTAGGCTCAAGAGACACACACAGAGAGAGAGAGAGAGAGAGAGAGAGAGAGAGAGAGAGAGATAGGAGAGAGAGTGGTATAATACTGAAGGAAGAGTAAGATAGTGAGAAGCACCAGTGGAGAAACAGTAGAAGCAGAATCAGGAGACTGGCATGATAAAGCATGGTGGGCTTCCCAGATCAAGGAACTCACAGAGCAATGAGCAAGGTGGTTACTGTGGGTGTGTTGGCCTAGGCCCTAGGAAGTGAAAGAGCTGTGTGCCTTCAGGCAGGAGGCTTCCTGGCGGAGTAAAGTGCCTCCTGGCCCTTAGCACAAGAACTAAAGAGGTTTTTTTTTTTAAAAAAAAACTACTCAACTGAGCATGGCAGAGAACAACCCCTAGTTTGGGTGGAGGGCTAACAGGGGGAGTCTATCTTGAGGGGGCCTAGAGGAGATGATCTTGGGCAGTAGGCTAGAGAAGCCTGTCCTCAGAAAATGGCTGAGACAGAGAAAGCTGTTCTGCACTGAAGAAGGAGACTTTGCCTACATGCTTCCTGATACTGGTCTTGAATTGAAGCCTATTGATCCTGTTCCCAAGTTGTAACCTGCTACTTACCTAATCATGGGTATTGTCTAGGAGTTCTGTGTGGCCATTGCAAAGAATTATAGAACCCAGCAGAGAAGTAGAGAGTGCCATGGGAGAGAGAGCTTGTATCAGAAATGGTAAAAAGATTGGAGAAGGAAGTGTATTTGATCTCCACCTCATAGGAACCGCCTTGGACTGTTGTT
Source organism: Chrysochloris asiatica (assembly GCF_000296735.1). NCBI lineage: Eukaryota > Metazoa > Chordata > Mammalia > Afrosoricida > Chrysochloridae > Chrysochloris > Chrysochloris asiatica. Next base: position 19,737,526 of record NW_006408551.1, on the reverse strand, counting down.
GATCTTGATTCTCTCCTCTCCCCTTGTGAAGTTAAATGAGGTGGTCAGGCAATATCCCTACATATTTTTACAGAGTGATTCTAATACTAAAGAAGAGTCTAGGCCAAGGGACTGAGGGCCAGAAAGAAGCCTTCCTGTGGGCATAGAAGAGGCTGCACTGATCAAAAAACTGTGCCTACGCATTTCTGATTCTCATTTGTGACCTGCTAATAAACCCCATGATTGTGAGTATTGTCTCTGAGTTCTGTGTGACTTTTGCAATGAATTATAGAACCCAGCTGAGTAGAGTGCTGTGGGACGAATGGCTGGTAAGGAAAGTTGGAGGGTGGAGGCATGCCTGACCTCAGCCGCCTAGGAATCAGCCTTGTGATGATGGTGATTCTTCTCCTCCCCATTGGTGAAGCCAGAGGAGGACGGTACCGGGCTACACATCATTTTTTCTTTTTTACAGTTTTCACAGGTGAAAATTGAGACAATCCATTTTAGCCAGAGGAAACAGCAAGTGGAAACTCTTTGAAATGAGTAAGGCCTTGGATTATTCAAAGACTAGAAAAGGGACCAAAGTGTCAGAAGCATAGTGAGCAGGGAGAATGGGGACATGAAAGGGTTGACAAAGCAAGCAGGAACAAGCTCTTGTAGTGTTAGTAGAACTGCATGAGTGAGGAGTTTGGAATTTATTTTGAGTGCAAAGGGGAGCTATTGAATGTTTCGTTTCTGTTAATATCATCAATGTTTTATTAAAAAATTTAGAAATTTACAAAAGTGTGGAAAATACTATATATATTGTTGCTGTTAAGAGCCTGTGAATTGGTTCCCACTCATAGCAACCCCACATAGGATTTCCGAGGCTTGGTGGGATCAGAAAGTCTCATCTTTCTCCTGTGGAGTGCTGAAGGGCTTGAACTGTGGACCTTGTGGTTCACAATCTAGTGTTTTTTGTATGGTTGTTAAGTGCTATAGACTCAGTTCTGACTCATAGCGACCCTGTGAAAGGTGGGTTTAAATTGCTATCCTTGTGGTTAGCAGGCCAGTACTTATCCTAAGAGCCACCATACACCATAGGATAAGCACTGGACTACTATGCACAAGGTGGGTAGTTCAAATCCATCAGCTGCTCTGTGCAAGAAAAATAAGGGTTTCAGCTCATGCAAAGATTTAAAGCCTGGAAGCCCTATACAAGATTGCTATGAGTCGGAACCAACTTGGTGGCATGTAACTACAGCAACATATACATATATGTTCTGACCAAGATATATATATATATATATGTCTTGGTGTGGCACTGTGGGCTAATGTGTCAGACTGCAAAGTCGTTTGAACTGCAAGGTCGGTGGTTCAAGCTCACTAGCTTCTCTTTGGAAACCCTATACAGGGTCGCTGTGGGTCAGAATCAACTCAATGGCACTTAACA
>NW_006408551.1:19722765-19735887 GCF_000296735.1 Chrysochloris asiatica | reverse complement strand
TATCGACCCTGTATAGGGTTTCCTAGGAGCAGCTGTTGAACTTGAACTGCCGACCTTGTGGTTCAAATCGAATTTACAGTCCAGTGTATTAATCCACAGTGGCACACCAGAATTAAGTACTCTTAAAAAATAAACAAACCCACAACTAGAATAATCCCTGTCTCACATAAAAGCTTTATAACAATGTACTAATATCATCAAATTGAACATAAAATAAATCCCTTTGTAGTTGATTTATTTGAATAAGAATACAACAAATGGATTGCTATACTAAGTCTAAAACAGTTCCCACACTCTTGTCTTTTTGTTCATGTTCGTTTAAAAATCAAGTCATCTGTCACATAGAATTTCTAACCTGATTTTTTGCTGTTTGTATCTCCATAGAGACATTAATCATGTTCCTTTATTCCCAGATTTCTTGGTAATTAGATATGGAGAGACATGATCAGATTCTGTTTGAGATTTTGGCAGGGAGACAATTCATGAAGTTATGGTGTGAGCTGGGATCAAATCAATGGCATTTGATAATAACAATAACACGAAACATGTCACGAGAATATTGTCAGATACAGTGCCTGAAGCTGAGCCTCTGAGGTTGGGAGGCACTCAAAATAAGACGGAAGAAAAGCAGCCACCTCAGAGAAGAGCTGATTATGATGATATGAATGGTGTAAAGCTTTTGGGACCTTCATTTGCGGATGGGCCACAACTCAAAATAAGAGACACAGCTGTAAACATCCATTAGTAATTGAAACACGGAATGTGTGAAATATGAATATAGGAAAATTGGTAGTTGTCAAAAGTGATATGGAATGCAAAAACATGGACATCCTAGGCATTAGTTCGCTGAAATGGACTGGTATTGGCCATTTTGAATATGAGAATCATATGGTTTACTATGCTGGGAACGATAAATTGAAGAGGAATGGTATCTCATTCATCATCAAAAAGAACATTTCAAGATCTATTTTGAAGTATAATTCTGTCTGTGATAGGATAATATACATACACCTACAAAGAAGAGCAGTTAATAACACTATTATTCAAATTTATGCATCAAACCCTAAAGTCAGTGATGATGAAATTGAAAAATTTTACCAACTTCTTTAGCCTGAAATTCATCAAGCATGCAATCAAGATGTATTGGTAATTACTGGCAATTGGAATGCAAAGCTTGGGAACTAAGAAGGATTAATAGTTGGAAAATATGGCCTTAGTGATAGAACGGATGCTGGAGATCATGTGATACAATTTTGCAAGACCAATGACGCCTTCATTGCAAATACCTTTCTAAAACAACATAAAAGATGAGTATACATATGGACCTTACCAGATGGAATATACAGAAATCAGACTGACAACATCTGTTGAAGGAGATGGTGGAAAATCTCCATATCATCAGTCAAAACAAGGCTAGAGGAAATGCATAGAACAGACTATCAATTGCTCAGATGCAAGTTCAGGCTGATGCTAAAGAAAATTAAAACTAGTCCTTGAGAACCAAAATATGAACCTGAACGTATCTCACCTGAATTTAGAGATCATCTCATGAATAGATTTGACGTATTGGACACTAATTACTGAATACCAGACTAGTTGTGGGATGGCTTCAAGAACATCATACAGGAAGAAAACAAAAGATAATTAAGAAGACAAGAAAGAAGGAAAAGACCAAAATCAATGTCATAAGAGACTCTGAAACATGCTCTCCAGCTTAGAGATGCTAAAGCAAATGGAAGAAATGAAGGGCAAAGAACTGAACAGCAAATTTCAAAGGGAAGCTCAAGACGACAAAATGAAATGTGCAAAGGCCTGGTTTTGGTTTTCTAATGTCAGGTCTTTGCACATTTTGTTATAATATTTGACTTTGCATTCTCAAGACGACATTTGGCATTTTCTATTCTGTTCTTTTACCTCTTCATTTCTCCCATTGGTTTTAGCATCTCTATGCTGAAGAGCATGTTTCAGAGTCTCTTCTGACAAGGATTTTGGTTTTTTGCTTCCTTCTTATCTTATTAATGACCTTTTGGTTTCTTCCTGTATGATGCTCTTGATGTTATCCCACAACTCTTCTTTTCTTTCATCTTTAGTGTCTAATGCATCAAATCTGTTCTTCACATGTTCTCTAAATTCAGGTGGGATATGTTCAAGGTCATATTGTGGCTCTGTGGACTAGTTTCACTTTCCTTCATCTTTAGCCTGAATATGCCTATAAGCAATTGATGGTCTGTTCCACAGTCTGCACCTGGCCTTGTTTTGACTGATGATATGGAGCTTTCCTACCATCTCTTTCCACAGATGTAGTTTATTTGACTTCTGTATATTCCATCTGTAGAGGTCCATGTGTATAGTCACTTTTTATGTTGTTTGAAAGAGGTATTTGCAATAAAGAAGTCATTGGTTTTTCAAAATTGTATCATGCAATCTCCAGCATCGTTTCTATCACCAAGGTCATATTTTCCAAACACTGATACTTCTTTGTTTCCAACCTTTGCATTCCAATTGCCAGTAATTATTGTTGTTGTTGTTGTTGTTGTTAAGTGCTGTCGAGTCGTTTCCGACCCATAGTGACCCTGTACAGGGTTTCTGAGGCTGTACATATTTACGGGAGGAGAATGCCTCATCTTTCTCCCGCGGAGCAGCTGGTAGTTTCGAACTGCTGGCCTTAAGGTTCACAGCCCGATTTGTAACCACTACACTACCAGAATACATGTTAATTTCATGTTTGAGCAATTTCAGACTGAAGAAGTTGGTAGAATTCTTCAATTTCCTCATCACTGGCTTTAGTGGTTGGTGTGTAAATTTGAATACTAGTGGTCTTAACTGGTCTTCCTTGTAGACAGCATTGTACAACAAGACAGATCTTGAAATTTTCTTTTAGATTATTAATGTGACTCTATTCCTCTTCAACTAGTCAATTCTAGCATTGTAAACCATGTGATTGTCAGATTCAAAATGGCCAATACCTGTTTATTTCAGCTCATTAAAGCCTAGGATATTGATGTTTATGTCTTTCATTTAATTTTGGACAATTTCCAATTTTCCCTGATTTATACTTCATACATTCCATGATACAATTATTAATGGATATTTATATCTGTGTCTCTTTATTTTGAGTTGTGCCCTATCTGCGAATGAAGGTCCTGAAGACTTTATTCCACTCGTGTCATCACTGTCCACTCTAGCTTGAAGAGGCAGCTCTCCCCAAGTCTTATTTTGAGTGCCATCTAACTTGAGGGGCCATTCTTCCAGTATTATATCTGATAGTATTCTGGTGCTCTTCATCATGTTTCAATATTCAATATTCTGGTGCTATCAGACAGTGCTTCACTGCTATTCATAAGATTTTCAGTGACTAAATATTAGGAGCTCTGGTAGCATAGTGGTTTCAAATCAGGCTGCTAACCCTAAGGTCAGAAGTTCAAAACTACCATCTGTTCCATGGGAGAAAGATGAGGCTTTCTGCTCCTGTAAAGATTTGCAGCCTTGGAAACCTTGTACAAGGTCACTAGGAGTCGGAATCGACTCCGTGGCACATAACCACTGCCACCAAATATTAAGAAGTAGTCCGCCTCTCCTTCCTATGTTGTCTTCATCTGGAAGCTCAGTTCAAGCCTACCCACCATGTGTGATCCTGCTGGTATTTAAAATACTGATGACTTAGCTTCCAGACCCACAGCCACATACAAGTCATCACAATATGACAAACTGACACACAAGATGTGTGGCCAACTGATTATTAGAGATCCGTATGTGTGCCCAATCCAAAGAGAGGTGACCCAATGGAATATGGAAATCATCAGACGATATCATTAATATCACATGTAAGTAAAGCTTTTCTAAGGATATTTTTAAAATGGCTGTAACAGTACATGAACAGGGAACTACCAGAGGTTCAAGCCAGATTTAGACCAGTAATGAAGGATATCATTGGTGACATCAGATGGATCTTGGCTGAAAGCAGAGAATACTGGAAAGATGCTTATCTGTGCTTCATTGACTATGCAAAAGTTTTCGATTATATGTATCATGACAAGCCATGAACAACATTATGGAGAATGAATATTCCTGAACATTCAACTGTGCTCTTGAGGAACCTATACATAGACCAAGACGCAGTCGTTTGCACAGAACAAGAGACACTGAATGAGGAAAGGTACATGCCAGGGTTATACTTTCACCATATTTATTTAACCTGTATCCTAAGAAAACAATCTGAGAAGCTGGATTATATGATGAAGAATCTGGCATCATGATTGGAGGAATACTCATTATCAATCTGCAATGTGCACATGATACAACCTGGCTTGCTAAAAGTGAAGAGAACTTAATATACTTACTGATGAAGATCAAAGTTCAGTATGGATTGCATCACAGTGTAAAGAAAACAAAAATTTTCACCAGTGGACCAATAAATAACATCAAGTTAAATGGAGAAAAGAATGAAATTGTCAGACTTCAAATTGCTTGAATCAATCATTAACATTCAAGAAAGCACTAGAAATGACATGTTGCGTTAGGCAAATCTTCTGCACAAGACCTCTTGAAAGTCTTAAGGGCAATGATGCCAGATTAAGGACTAAGGTGCACCTGACCCAAGCCATGGTATTTTCAGTCACTTCATATCGGCAGCTGTCTCCACAGTTCCTTATTTCATCGCTTGCTGTAAAAGAGATGTGAGACTGACAGACACCATTCTCTCTTTTTCTGTGTGTGGTTTTTTGTTTTCTTCTTTTCCAGTATTAAAGCACTTGTTTGCTTTTGGCTTGACGAAGTTCTTAGTTAAGTGAATTGAAGGTTACAGAGAGAATTTGCATGGATGTCCTGGGACCTCATGCAACTTGACAAACACCCAAGAAATGTCTTCATTCCTGCTGAGGAGCATGTGCCTTGACACCCCTGCCCACCCCTGACCCCTGCGGGCATGGAGCTCAGCCAGGGATGCCTGAAGCTGCAGGTGTCGCTGTGGACTGTCCTCTCTTCTCCACACTCCCCCACCCCCCACAACGAGGAACTGAAATGGAAATGCGAGTAAAGACTGTAAAGACTGTAGTCTTGTCTATACAGAGAGAAAATCTAGCTCATTTACGAATTGACTGTTGTCACCCAACTCCATCAACAATAGTGCTGTGTCTCTTTCTGAAACAGTGAATGATACACAATTCATAGAGTAACCCAACGGTGACAGGTAGCTGGGACGGAAGCTATCGGTACCCTAAAGGTGCTTTTGCATTTCTTGTATATTTGTGTATATAGTATAACTATATTGTAAATAAAGGACTGTAACTACTATTTAGAGTGGACAGATGGACAGTTCAATGTTTCAGTAGCTGTCTGAAGAGCTGTGTTTTTTACACCTAGATGGACATGGAAAATGCTAACTGAAGAAAACGGCACCTAAAAGAAATGGACAGATTTGACACAGTTAGTTTCTTTGTGTAACCTGAAATCTTACTAGCTGCTGAATATCCTGAACATCCTTGTTCACTGAAGTCTTTTGATTGAGCTGGTTGGATACTTTGGGGAAAAAAGATAAGTTCTAGCTTAAAGAAGTGAATTTACCAGTAGAGGTTTCTACATATTACCTGCATAGTTGTTGTTAAGTACCATGGAGTTGATTCCAACCCATAGTAACCCTATATAGGGTTTCCAAGGAGCAGCTGGTGAGTTTATATGCATATGTTTCTGTGCATGTTTTCACTGTATTTAACTGTTGCACTTGTCAACTTTCAATAAAGCCTGTAAAATGTTGATTAAAAAACAACAACAACACACACACAAGTTTGTGTTGGAAGAAGTACAGTCAGAATATGCCTTAGAAGCTAGGATGGCCAAACTTTGTCTCTCATATTTCAAACATATTATCAGGAATGATCATTGTCTGGAGACAGACATCATGCTCAGTAAAGTGGAGGGTCAGCAAAAAAAGAGGACGATCCCTAATGAGATGGATTTGCACAGTGGCAGCAGCACTTGACTCAAGCACAGCAATGATTTTGAAATTGATGCATGACCAGGTAGTGCTTCTGTCTGTTGTGCATAAGGTTGCTATGAGTCAGTATGGACTAACAACAACAACAAGAAAGCATCTGGAAAAGGGATGAAGGTTGAGATGTTAATAAAGATATTTAGTAACCTGCCTGGCATCAGCACTGACCAACAACAGTGGACTCTGAACACACCCACTGAATCTCATTCTTATTTGTAGGATGGGAGCTTGGAAGATAATGATAAGATTCTTGTAATGGTCTGTGTAAGAGATGATGACGATTTGGGCCAGGAAAGAGGTAGTGGGGATGGAAGGAAGAATGGATTCAGGCAATTTTGGGAAGATCAAGGATAGGCCAACTTGTGGACTATGCAGATGATAATTAACATTTTAGACAAGCAGCCATGTATTAGGTGACATCTGACCCAAATTTATTTTTGCTTGGTTCTCCTATTATGGACTTACAATAAAACCTGATTATATTTTAGAGATGCTAACTCAGTGGTTAAAAAAAAAAAAAAGGAGAGTCAGCCTAGCATTTATAAAGAGAGGAAGCATCTATTAGATTTCCCTTCAAAGGTGGAAAATTCATTAAAGGAAGTTAAACACTAATATGGCATATGTTGTTTTGAGGTGAACAGAAGAAAATAAAACAAGTTCATAGATAACTAATTTTATGTTTACTATTTGTATTTAGTAAGGATCCTTGGTGGTATGTATTTATTAAAACAAAGTAAATATTTTAAATGTAAAATTCACTGATGATACTTCTCAGTCTGCTGCTTCCTGCTTAGCTCATCTCCTAGTGAAAAAATGATGTGTGTCACCACAGTAACTTGCCCTTAACCACAAGTGAAGAATTAAGCTTTATTTCCTAGACAAAATGTAAGAGCCAACAATATTCACTTTTATCTGCTCATGTGTAATATCTTGGGACTAACCAATGACACGTTCCTACTGAGAAAGAAAAGTTTTCATGGTAGTAGCAACCAAAAGTTCAGTTGATTACTCACATTACTACACAGTAGCATTTTTTTTGTTGTTCTGTACTCCATACAAGGCTTTTAAAAAAGTGCTGAATGTGAAACCATAAGCTCAGTTGTCAGTGGAAATGATAGTTAATGGTAACTCGCTGCTACATCAGAGGACCAATTCTTGGTAAAAAGGGTTTTCTTGAATGTGGTTTCTAAATCAACGGATAAAAGTGAGTTGTGGCAAAAGTTAAGTGATCCAATTTTCTAATTATACTTTTAAAAAATCCATTGTTTCTTCTTTTTTTCCTGACAGGAATCCGATTGATAAATTGTAAACAATTCAATAAGAACTTAGCCATTGAATCAATTTGTGCTTTCTAAAAATTATTTTAGAAATTATTACATTAAGTTATGGTGGGAAAAGTTTTGGGTCTCAAATGATCAATTAAGAATCCAAAAGCTTATATTGGAGAATTAAGATTGTCTAAAGTAGCTGGTGAAACCATCAAGGCAATCAAGTTCCTTCAGAACAAACCCCACTCTAAGACTGAAATTCAAAGGGAACATGTGCGCAGGCATGTAAGCTTGCTGATGAACACATTTGTCTCCTGGTGAGGGGAAGAGGGGGACAGGCAACAATGAAGAAATGGACTGAGTTCAACCATAGTCCATAGACTCCCATTGACCTGGAGATGAGAGAGAGAAGAGGAAGGGCTGGTTGGTCCAAAATGTGGTGAGACCTGGGGATACCTGAGCCCATGGAGAAGGACATAGTTTGTGTCTTTCTCCATGGGCTCAGAGCTGAGGGCTAGAGCTGAGAGTGAAGCATTCAGCTGATAGGAAGTAAGGGGAGATGAACAAGAACACCCAAAGTTGCAGATAGTACCTGTTTGACCTAGCCTCGATGGCTTGATAATCAGAACTTGACTAGAGGATGATTAAAAAAAAAAAAATTTTTTTAAATAAAGGAAACGAGGGTAAATTGCTATAATTTGATGAACTTGACCTATACTCATGGAGGTAGTAACTCTAAATATCAACAGAGAGTGAAGGAGTCTTCACATCAAGTACCAATGCTATCCCCTCTGTACACAGGGTATATAGGGATGGGCAACTTAAACATTGGCTACCTAAAATGAGGGGGCAGTAAAGGCACGAAGTGACTGGCTTATAAGGTTTTAAGAAGGAGTTTAGTTTAAGAGTGTGTGGGGGAAGAAAGAATCCCCACTGAATAGTTTTCATCTTGTCTAGATGCGTCTGGTTAAAAGAGATGGGGATAAGATTCTTATGATTCAATAGTGAGTAATAGTTATCATGACTAATTACGATGGTCAGAATTGTAAAGTGGAAGTTTTGTATCAAAAAACAGGGGAGTAGTTAATCTTACAGTTCAGAAACAGAGGACCCTAAGACCATCAAGGGGAAGAGCACTAGCAGAATGCGAGACCTTATCCAGAGAAGCAGCGACACCCAGAGATGGAGGCAGAGATGGAGACAGAGAGAGAAAGAGAGAGAGCAACTGAGGACTCTAGATTCATGGAAAGAGAGGGACTGAGAGCTGGCAGCCAGGAGGCAGACTTGCAGAATGTGCCCTTTGGTGGTGTAAAATTATTATATATGCTTGAGAGTTAAAAAAAAAAAAAAAGAGCTAAGTGACTACAGAAAATACTGTTAACTGATGGTACCTGGAGGAGATTATAATAATTGTAATGAAACAAGGTGTATGATTTGTTAAAACTGATGATCTGCCCTGTAAATTTTCACTCAATTCACACACACATACAAAAAATAAATAAAAGTAAAGTAGCTGGTGGAGTCCTGGTATGGATTTTGAATTGATAGTTCGAGACCTTAAATTGTGGGTTTTTAGGTTCAAACAGCAAGGTCGGTTTGAACCACAAGGTTGAAAGCTCAAGCTCACCAGCTGCTCCTTGGAAACTGTATACAGGCTTGCTATGATTTGGAATCGATTCAACTGCATTTTACAACAACAATAAAGTAGCTGGTGTGGTGCTGTGGGACAGTCTAAAGTAGCTGGTGTGACACTGTTGGATAAGCACTGGACCACAAGGTCGGCAGTTCAAACTCACCAGCTGCTCCTCAGAAACCCTACACAGGGTCGCTATGAGCTGATTGACTCAACAGCACTTAACAACAACAACAAAGTAGCTAAGACAATCCCAAAGAAATAATAACATTCAGTTGAGAGCCCTCCAGAAAATCTAAATGTATCAAATACTTTCTAGAATTTCACAAATACCATGACAAAAGACATGCTTAAGAATAAATGAGTTTTCTGTAACTATTTCTACAATGGTAAAATCTTCAGGATTCTTAGGATAATATATTTTTCCGTCCTTAAGGACATATAATTCACTTGGATTTTTAATTTACCAATTATGTTTCAAAAATCTTCTTTAAGAGTGTTGTAATATGAAATCTTAAAATGTATTATTTTAAATTTGGCATACAAGAAGACATTTTACTTCATAGTCCATAATTAGTGATTATAATACCAAAATAAAAGGAACATTAAATATTACTTTCTATAATGCGAGTCGATTAGTACTACCATTAAAGTAGCACATGAGAGTATCGTTACCTGATAAGCATTTTAGGTGGGTTTGAAACTTGTTTTGCCTAGTTCTCATTAGTGAATTTCCCAAATAACAAATCAATTTTCCCATAAGTAGACTATCATTTTCCTTTTTGTTAATTTTATTCTGCAGGAGAACTTTCTGAGATTTATTACTTTGTTGTTGTTGTTAGGGGCCATTGAGTGGGTACCGACTCATAGCGACATTATGCACAGCAGAACGAAACACTGCCCCATCCTGGGCCAACCTCACTATTGTTGCCACGCTTGAGTCCATTGATGCTGCCACTTGGCCAATCCATCTCATTGGGGGTCTTCCTCTTTTTCTCTGACCCTCCACCTTACCAAACATGATATCCTTCTCCAGCGACTGGTCCCTCCTGACAATATGTTCAAAGTATGAGAGAGGAAGTTTGGCCATCTGTGTATTACACAGGTTTCTATTTATACTGTGTCCCATAATTTGGGCCCAGTCATTCTGCTCTGAACTTCAGCTTCTTTACGCAAATGAATGCATTCAATTCAGTGGCTTCTAAGCTCCCTGAGTATCTCCTACTGGATCCAGGAGTTGTATTTGCTTTTTCCTCTGTGTCTGTCCTCCTGTAGTTTCTTGCTGTAGAAGACCTTCCCCCTATGACTTCTTTGTTGCGGGAAGCGGTCCTGCCGCTTTTGCTCTTTGACACAGTCCTGGCAAAAGGAGAGACATCATGCAAAGCAGATGATTCTCTGGAGGGGCATCCTCTATCTCCCCTTTAAGATATCTCTGAATTCACTTGTAAGAATATTGTACTGACTGAGAGCTCTGCAGACCTTAGGAAGAAACCCGTCTGGCAACAATTGTTTCAGCTTCATTGGGCTAAATTCAAAGGGAATTGTATGAGCTACTCCTTTTCACAGAAAACCTAAGTACAAAGTAACTGCATTTATGAGATCACAAAAGCAGATAACAAACTAAAGTAAAGCTGACCGACCCCTATAGACCTCACCTAAGTCAATTACCAGCCAGAATCCACAAACCCCCACTATTACATACAAGCACCTACGTAAATAGTCTGAGAATAGTGAACATAAGTGAAAGATGGTAAAAATTTAATAATCTACATTTCCTGCAGCAATTAGCCAGGTTGGGCCTTATGTGCCTCACAGCCTCAAAAGAAAGAAACATAGGAACACTGTGGTTAAGCAATTGAATGAATACTTTAGAAAAACAAAATAATTAAGTAGATGTTAGTAATGCTTTTGCTATAAAAAATAGTAGTACATTATGTAGGATAGAAGATTGATAATTAGTAGAAACAATAAAATAGTGTAGACATTGATGATTAATAGAAATTTATATTACTAAGAGGATGTAATCAGGGGTCTGAAAGGTGGAAATGATTTGTGTAAGGTTTAACTTGAACTTTTAGTGGGAATAAGAAGAAGCAATTTATCACTTACGTAGGAGAGGAGATGATGTCAAAAGGAAAATGCTTAATGGTTAAAAAATGAACAGGATATTGGAAGGTCAGTTTGGACATCATAGAAATACTTTTGTTAAGGTTGTATAATCACAGGGTGAAGGAATGTTATGATTAAAACTGTGTAATAATTCAAGGGAAAATCAAAGTATCAAATCATTACGTACTGTGTAATTTTAAGTATAAAAATAAAGACTTGCTGAGCCGGGCCAGAGAGAGCTCCATCAGCTGACTAAGCGGAGACTCCTCCATTGCTTTCATTTTCGCCGACTCCGCGTCTCCTCTCGTGTCTCTTGTGCGACCCTGCGAGATGGACTCCCACACTCTGTTGTCTGTAGGTATCAATGCAGACATAGACACCCCCTTCCCAGGTGGTTCAGAAGGAGGCCAGAGCTCCATTCTCTTTGGGACATGAGACCATTCCTTCTTCAATCTCCTTTGGCAGAGATGAAGAATGGGCTTCTGGCAGGATTGTGATCATCTCTTTCAGCTTTGAGACCACAAGGGATAGTTCCATTTAGGCTCTTTATTCCTTTTTCAGATTTCCTAAGTCCAAGACTCACAGATAGATCCCCCTCCATTCCCTTGCTTTCGTCTCCATATAACTCTTCATTTTCTTTTTCTGTTCCTGGACTCCAGACTCTCAAGCCTCTCTGCTTCTGAAATCCTCCCATTATGCCCTTTGAACTCAGTTGTCAGTCATTGGAAAAGTTCCTCATATCTTGAACACTTGCAATAACTGACCTAATGAGTTCCTTGCAGCTTTCCCAAGGTCTGGCTTCTTGTTTTCTCTTTCCTTTTGCACTCCTGGGCTTGCAGGTAAAAGTAGCTCAGTGTCTTTCTTGCATTTCAGCACAGCTCTCCACTACACTTTTCTTCACTGTTTCCTGCCTCTACCTTTTTCTGCTTTAAATATCATGTTATTAAATGATATCACCCATTGGGCCTCCTTTGGTAGTCATCTGATCTCTCAGTCATTCCAGAAAAATTTACCTACTACTCACTCCAACACCATGCTTATCATTAATTTCAATATTCATATAGATAGGCCCTCAACACCTAGCCTTTTAATTCCATGATCTACCTTCTATCTAGCTCTTAAGGCGCTCTCGTAGTATAGTGGTTATGAGTTGGGCTGCTAACCTCAACATCAGCAGTTTGACACTACTAGCCATTCAGTGGGAGAAAATGAGGCTTTCTGCTGCTCCCTTAAACATTTATAGCTTCAGAAACCCTATCCAGGGTCAATATGAGTCAGAACCAACTCCATGGCACATACCCACCAGCACCTAGCTCTTGCCCTTATGTCTCCTACTTTAGTCAATTATTCTCATGGCCAGAACCTAGACCTTGCATTGTATACCAACACTCCTTATCTCCCTCACTATCACAATTTCAGGTGTGTCTGAACCAAGTCATGGTATTTTTAAATAGCCTCATATGCAAATGAAAGTTAAACAATGAATAAGGAAGACCTATAAGATTTGACACATTTGAATTATAGTGTTGGAGAAGAATATTGAAATATCATGGAATGCCAGAAAAACAAGCAAATCTGTGTTGAAAGAAGGACAGCAAGAATGCTCCTTAGAACCAGGGTGATGAGACTTTGTCTTTCATACTTTGGACATATTATCAGGAGGGACGAGTCCTTAGAGAAAGACATATGCTTGGTAAAGTAGAAGGTCAGCAAAAAGAGGAAGACCCCTGTTGAGATGAATTGGAGCAGTGGCAGTGGCAGTAAGCTCAAGTGTAACAACAATTGTGAGGGTGACGCAGGACTATGTGGTGTTTGGTTCTGTTGTGCAAAGGGTTGGAACTGACTCCATGGCACCTAACAAAAACTTTGTAACTTCCCAGTTCATACCCTTTAGTATCCAACTCCAGAAATCATTTAATCCCAATAACAAAGAACAGACTAAGAAGGACTCGATTGTCTACTTCTGAGGAGTTTGTTGTTGTTAAGTGCCATCGAGTTGGCACTGACTCATAGCAACCTTATGTACAGCAGAGCGAAACAATGTCCGATCCTGGGCCACCCTCACTACTGTTGCCACACTTGAGTTCACTGATGCTTCCACCTGGCCAATCCATCTCATTGGG
>NW_006408551.1:19720584-19721852 GCF_000296735.1 Chrysochloris asiatica | reverse complement strand
GATCAAACATGCAATTGAGATTCACTGATATTTACTGGTCATTAGAATCTAAAAGTTGGGAACAAAGAATGAGTGGGTCATTGGAAAATATGGTCTTGGTGATAGAAATGATGCTAGAGATTACATGATAGAATTTTGTAAGATGAGCGACTTCCTCATAGCAAATACCTTTTCCAATAACATAAACGGCAACTATACTATGTAGACATGGTCAGATGGATCACACAGGAATCTAATTGACTAAATCTGTGGGAAGAGATGATGGAGATGCTCAACATCATCAGCACAAGCTAGGTCGGGGCCAACTATCGGACAGACTATTAATTGGACAAATTCATATTTAAGTGGAAGAAAATTAAAACAAATCCATTAGAAACAAAATACAACCTTAGGTTTATCCCATCTGAATTTAGAGACCATCTCAAGAACAGATTTGCATTTTAACACTTATGACTGGAGACCAAAGTAGTTGTGAAATGACATCAAGTACATCATGCATGAGGAAATCAAAAGGTCATTAAAAATGTAGGAAAGAAAGAAAAGGTCAAAGTGGATGTCTGAAGAGAATGTGAAACTTGCTTTTGAATGGAGAGTAGCTAATGCGACAGGAAAAAATGGTAATGTAAAAGAGGTGAACAGAAAATTTTGAAGGCCAACTCAAGATGACAAAGTAAAGGATTACAGCGAAATATACAAAACCTGGAGTTAGAAAACCAAAAGGGAAGAACACTCTCAAAATTTTTCAAGCTGAAGGAATTGAAGAAAAAATTCAAGCCTCCACTAGACATATTGAAGGATTCTAAGGGCAAAAGGATACAGAAAGCATAAAAAGATGATGGAAAGGATACACAGACACACTGTCGCAAAAATAATTGGTTAATGTTTAGCCATTGCAGGAGTTAGTATATGATCAAGAACAGATAATATTGAAAGAAGAAGTTTAAGCTTCACTGCATACATTAGTGAAAAACAAAGCTCCAGAAATTGACAGAATACCAGTTGAAATGTTTCCACAAATGGATGCTGCACTGGAATCACTCACTAGTCTATATCAAGACATTTGGGAGACAGCTACTTGGTCAAGTGAGTGGAGGAGCTCCATATCATTGCCCAGTCCAAAGAAAGGTGACCCTACAGAATGCAGGAATTATCGAACAATATAATCAATATGACATGCAAGTAAAATTTTGCTGAAGATAATTCAAAAAGAGTTGCAGCAATATATCTACAGGGAGGTGCCAGAAATTCAGGCCAGATGCAGAAGAGGA
>NW_006408551.1:19718319-19720079 GCF_000296735.1 Chrysochloris asiatica | reverse complement strand
TGAGCAAATGATCTGAGAAGTCAGACTATATGAAGACCAATGAAGCATTAAGATAAGATGAAGGCTCACTAACAACCTGCAAGATGACATTACCTTGCTTACTGAAAGCAGAGGACTTGATGTATTTACTGATGAAGATCAAAGAATATTATAGACTTTCGTATAGATTACAATTCAATGTTAAGAAAACAAACATCCTCACAACTAGACCAATAAATAACATCATGATAAAGAGAGAAAAGATTGAAGTAGTCAAGGATTTCATTTTACTCGACTCCACAATCAACCCTCATGGAAACAGCAGTCAAGAAATCAAAGAATGTATTGCATTGGGCATATCTGCTGCAAAAGATGTGGTAAAGAGCAAAGATGTCACACTGAGGACTATGGTATGCCTGAACCTTGGGTATTTTCAGTGATCTCATATGCATGTGAAAATTAGACAATGAAAAAGGAATATTGGAGAAGAATTGATGCATTTGATTTATGGTATTGGAAAAAGTACAACCAGGATGTCCCTTAGAAGAGAGAATGGTGTGACTTCATTTCATGTACTTTAGACACACTATTAGAAGAGACTGGTGGTGGTGATGGTTATGTGCTATGGAGTCGGTTCTGACTCATAGAGACCCTGTATAGGGTTCCTAAGGCTGTAAATCTTTCAGAAGCAGAAAGCCTCATTTTATTCCTGTGGAGCAGCTGGTAGTTTCTAACTGCTGATGGTGAGATTTGCAGCCCACCTCATAACCACTAAGCTACTAGAGCTCCTTTCGTGTACTTTGGACATGCTATTTAGAAGTGACTAGTTTCAGAAAAGGACATTATACTTGGTGATTAAGAGTCAGTCAGCAAAAAAGATGAATACTCCCAAAGAGATGCATTGACACAGTGTCCAAGTGGTTTCCATAGTATATATGAAGAGTTCTGGCATGATGCTATAGCATTAGCACTATATTGCTAACTGCAAGATTGATACTTCTACCCACCAGCTGCTCCTTGGAAACCCTACATGGTCACTATGAGTCGGTCTAACTCAATGGCGCTTAACAATGATATATACAAGGAAGCTTCCAAAATTTCATGGAAACATTCCATATTTTCCATAAACGTTTTCAATGCCCCTCATATGTGCATGTGCATGTGTGTATATACATGTGTGTGTGTGTGTGTAAAAATACAGGTAACTAAAAGCATTTTATATCACTGAAATTGCAAGGTATAGAGGGTTACCATATAAAAAGGCTGCAAAGTTGTTTGAATTTCAAGGTTGGTGGATCAAGCTCACCAGCTGCTCCTTGGGTCAGAATCAATAGGTAATATCAAACAGTAATATCAAAAGGAGCAATTATGTCATGGTTACAAATCGGGCTGCAAGCCGCAAGGTCAGCAGTTCGAAACTACCAGCGGTTCTGCGGGAGAAAGATGAGGCGGTCTGCTCCTGTAAAGATTTATAGCCTCGGAAACCCTGTGTAGGGTCGTTATGGGTCGGAACCGACTCCACGGCACTTAACAACAACAGTCAATTCCGATTCACAGTGACCTCATATATGTCAGGGTATGAGGCTTGGGGCTAGCAGCCCAATTCGTAACCACTATGCTACCAGAAATAAGAATGTTGTTTATTGGTCCAGTGGTGAGGATTTTTGTTTTTCTGACATTGAGATGCAACCCATACCGAAGGCTGTGTTCTCTGATCTTCATCAATAAATGTTTTAAGTCCTCTTCACTTTCAGCAAGCAAGGTTGTATCATCTGCATATC
>NW_006408551.1:19710230-19717610 GCF_000296735.1 Chrysochloris asiatica | reverse complement strand
TTCTGCTGTGCATGGGGTCGCTATTAGTCGGTTCCGACTCGATGGCCCCTGACAACAACAACAACAACATGCTACCAGAGCTCCTGTAGCAACCAATTATTGTTGATTTACCTAGAGACAAAAATTTAGTGAATGAGACAGGCATCTGAGAATAACTTGGATTTTTGTTTTTTAATGGGAAAATCTTCAAGAGAGATTATTCAGAGCACTCAATTGCACATGGATTTATACAATTTTGCACAGTTTCTGCCCCTTGGCATTAGCGGTTGCCACTGTCAGATGGATCATGAATGCAGTTATCTCAGAAGAGGGAAGATGTAAGAATTGTTGAGAGCTGCAGAATTCTGCAGGTGGTTTTCTTACAGTTCTTCAGATAATAGGAAGTCAGACAGCCTCCTGACAGACTTTACAGAGAGCATTGCCCAGCCCCAGACTGGCACTGGGGGAGCAATGCTGTCACTACAGGCGGAAGCATCAGGGCACTGTGCTGAAGCGAGAGGAAGTATGACCTCAGTGCCAAGTGGGGAAAGAAGAGATGTTTCCTTCTCTCTCAGGGTGGCCCACAGGAAGGAGATGGGAAGTCAGGTCAAATTGGCTTGACACCTCTGTCCTGGGAAATCCTATCAAGTGACTAAAAAGAAAACCTAACCTGCCAAGTCACTGCTCATTGCAGAGATGGAAGGCACCTTGGGGGAACCCCCCACAGACCACAAGCCAAAGAACAGAGTTGAGGTGCTCTTGCTGAAAAAGCTGCCTAGAAAAATACTTCCTCGAATTTACCCTGGTGGTGGTGGTGGTGATGTGCCGTGGAATCGGTTCCAACTCACAGTGACCCTGCACAGGGTTTCCGAGGTTGCAAATCTTGACGGGAGCAGAAAGCCTCATCTTTTTCCCACGGAACTGCATCTGGCCAAAATCATACACCAATCTTGAGTCTTTTCCCATTCCTCATGAAAGTATAGTATAAAGCCTTAAGGAATTAGATTTTTCCTACTTGTGATTAATTTTTCTTTCTGTTCAGGAAAATAATATTCTGAGAAGATTCAGGGATTACTTAAGGTTTAATGAAAAAATACAAAACACCCTAGACTACAGTTGATAAGTAAGTTGATTCTGGTTAATGGCAACCCCACGTGTGTTAAAGTAGACTCATGCCTTACAGGGTTTTAATAATTGATTTTTCAGTGACAGATTTGCAGGTCTTTCTTCTAAAGTGCCTCTGGTGGACTTGAATTTTTGTCTAGCAGTTGAAGGATTAGATATCTGCACCACCCAATGACTCTTTTGTTATTTAATGTTATTGTTGTTAAGTGTCATCGAGTTGGTTTGGACGCACAGTGATCTTGTATAGGATTTCTGAGGAGCGGCTGGTGGGTTTGACTGTTGACCCTGTGGTTCATAGTTCAGCACTTATCCTATAATGTCACATCAGGAGTGCTTTTTATTCACTAGATTTCCTAATAAAATAAATGTGACCAGAATATAAGCCATGATTCCTGATTCTAATTAGCAAACCATGTTTCACATTTTCAAACAGGGTAGTCCACGTTTCATTAGCTTGTGGACGGCAAAGCTTAGTTAAGGAAATTAATCCATCCTTAGGATTACCTGAAGTAATATATCTGAAAGAAGCCAGAATATTTTGAGGAGAAAAACAGGTGAGAAGTTAAGTTTTCTAACATGACATTGTAGAACCTACTGATTTTCAAAATTAAAAGAATGAGCAAAACCTGTAAATGTCAGTCACCATAGATCCTTTGTGAAATGATCGTCAAAATAAATAAACAAAAACATCATGGTATGAAAAAGCAGATTAAAAGTTTGGTGGTGGTGTAGTGTGCCGTGGAGTCGGTTCTAACTCATAGCGACCCTGAATAGGGTTTCCAAGGTTGTAAATTTTTATGGGAGCAGAAAGCCTCATCTTTCACCCACAGAACAGCTGGTAGTTTCGAGCTGCTGGCCTTGAGGTTAGCAGCCTGATTTGTAACCACTATGCTACTAGTACCAAATATGAGTGGGCTTTTAAATGTTTCTGGAAAAATTCCATGACCTTTTAATTCCATCTTCCATAAAAATTTTTAAGCTCCTTCATAAATAAAGTGGTCATTAAAATTTAAAAAGTATGAAGAAGGTAGTCCTGAATGGTAAGTGTATGAACAAACATACTTCAATGTTATAGTAAATATGAAGGGTGTAGATCTTAAGATCAATGCTAGTCTGAATAGGCAGTTGCAGTGTTTTGTTTTCTAAACAACACAGAAAAAATCCTTTAAAATGCATCAGAAAAACAAGCCAAACTAATGAAATGTGTATGTGTCTCAGAGTCCTGGTGTGGGCTGTGGGCTAATGTGTCAGACTGAAAAGTCATTTGAACTTCAAGGTTGGTGGTTCAAGCTCACCAGCTGCTCCTTGGAAACCCTATATAGATTGGAATCTACTTGACAGCACTTAACAACAACAACATATGATTCTTAATTAGATAAAAGTTATAGTCAGATATGTGGTTACAGTATTACTGAAGGTAG
The DNA here is from genome assembly GCF_000296735.1 of Chrysochloris asiatica. Lineage (NCBI taxonomy): Eukaryota > Metazoa > Chordata > Mammalia > Afrosoricida > Chrysochloridae > Chrysochloris > Chrysochloris asiatica. The sequence continues at coordinate 19,715,085 of NW_006408551.1, read as the reverse complement.
TGCAAATGTTCCCCAAAAGGCTTAAACCCAGTAGAAGTTGATTTCTTGCTCATGAAACTCCCAGAACGTATGTACCAGAGCAGCAGGTAACTTCCCTCTAAGTGAGACCAGGTTTCTTTCAATCTTGGCTTCACTTTCTTCAATATTTGTGTACATTTGTCCTATCAAGTTGTTAAACAGAGCATGGAGGATGAAAGATGGAACGCATCACTTACACTCACATTCCATTGGCTAGAACTCAGTCACAAGTTCACACTTCATTGCAAGGGCAACTGGGTAATGTAGGGGAGTTCTTTTACAGGAAGAGGACATGTTGTGAATGGCAAGTCAGTCTCTGCAGTCTTTGACCCATTCTTTTCCCGGGTAGTATGTATATAAGCTCAGATTCAGTATCTGAGCACTTAATGTAGTGATTATACTCTTTGTTACTGCTCATTAGAGTGTTAAAAGGTTCTAAGATTGTTCTGTTGTTGTTATTGTCAGGTGACATCAAATTGGTTTCCACTATAGTGTTGTTGTTAAATGCCTTAGAGTCCATTCCTATCCATAGGGACCCTGTCTAGGGTTTCTGAGGAGCAGTTGGTGAGCTTGAACCACTGACCTTGCAGTTCAAACCAATTTTGCAGTCCCCCACATTATCCCACAGTGCCACACCAGGACTCCCTACACACTACAGAATGAAACATTGCCCTGGTCTGTGCCATCCTCACAATTGTTGTTACACTTTAGGCCATTGCTACTGCCACTGTGTCAATCCATTTCATTGAGGGTTTTATTCTTTTCTTTTCTGACCATCCAAGTTACCAATCATGATATCTTTCTCCAGGGACTGGTCCCTCCTGATAATATGTCCAAAGTATGAGAGACAAAGTCTCATCATTCTGGCTTCTAAGAAGCATTCTGGCTGTACTTGTCCCAACACAGATTTGTGTGTTCTTCTGGCAACCCATTGTACTTTGAATATTCTTTGCCTGCACTACAATTCAAATGCATACATTCTTCTATGATCTTCTTTATTCCTTGTCCAGCTTTCACATGCATATGAGGTTATTGAGAATACCATGGCTTGGGCCAGGCACAGCTTAGTCCTCAAACTGACATCTTTGCTCTTAAAGAGGTCTTGTACGAAGATTTGCCTAATGTAATACGTTGTTTGATTTCTTGACTGCTGCTTCCATGAGTGTTGATGGTGGATCAAAGCAAAATGAAGTCTTGGACTACTTCAATATTTTTTCCATTTATCATGATATTATTTATTGGTCCAGTTGTGAAGATTCTGTTTCCTTTATGTCAAGGTAAGTCCATACTGAAGGCCATAGTCTTTAATCTTAATCAGTAAGTATTTCAAGTTCTCTTGGCTTTCCACAAGCAAGGTTGTATCATCTGCATATCACAGCTTGTTAATTAGTCTTCCTCTAATTCTGATGTCATGTTCTTCATCCTATAATCCATCTTCTTGGATTATTTGCTCATGATACAGGTTGAATAAGTATGATGAAAGCAACCCTGGCTCACACTTTTCCTGATTTTAAACCATTCAATAAACCCTAGTTCTGTTCTAACAACTACCTCTTGGTCTGTGTACAGGTTCCTCATGATTGACCTAGAATGTTTTTTAAAAAAGATATTTTATAAATTCCACTGAGGACTTTTCCACTTTATGAGGTCCTCTTAAAATCCATATTGAGGACATTTGTCTTTTTTGCTTTTTGGCAACCAAACATCTTTCCCCTTCCTAATGGCACTCTAATTCTATAATAGAAAAATCTCATTGCCCTCAACATACAGCCAGGATGAGCTGGTAAATCTGGGCACCACATCTCTCGCCATTAAATATAATGAGGGTCCTGGAAGATTCCTTCATTTCACAATGGGATTGGCTACCAAGAGACAGTGACTTCATTCAAAGTTAGCCAATTGGACTCACTATTTCAGGTTTGAGTGTGGAGCACAGTGATATACAGATGAAGGGAACAAAACAAAATAAAACAACACTGGTCCAGGTTGTCTGATTTGAACTTTTTTTTTCAGCTTTGTAATCCATGTGTGAGTTACTCAATATACTTTTTTTTTTTTTTTTCAGTGAATTGAGTGATAGTTTACATGGGGAAACATCAGTTTTACAGTCATCATTTCATTGCAATGATTACAATCTTCACCATGCATCATCATTCAACAGTATTTTGAATACTTCTATTCCCACTGTTTTTTATTTTTAGTTTTTTTTGGGGGGGGGAATGATGTTAACAAAAACACTCAGAAATATGTGATCATTTAAACAACCAAAGGTCACATTCTGCAAGCCTGCCTCCTGGCCACCAGCACCTGGCTGCCAGGACACAGTCTTTCTCTTTCCATGAGTCTAGAGTTCTCAGTTGCTCTCTCTCTCCATGTTCCCATCTCTGCCTCCATCTCTGGTGTCTCTGCTTCTCTGTACCACATTCCTCTTGTGCTCTTTTTTTTTTTGATGGTCCTAGGGTCCTCTGTTCCTGGACTGTAAGATTAACTACTCCCCTCTTTTTGTTCCAAAACTTCTACCTTTACAGTTGTGATAGTTGCAATTGTGATAGTTGCAAAAAAAAAAAAACAAAAAACCTCAATATACTTTTGATAAGTGGTAACTTATAGTTGTTGTTGTTGTTGTTGTTAAGTGCCGTCGAGTCAGTTCCGACTCACAGCGACCCTGTACAGGGTTTCCGAGGGTGTAAATCCTTACGGGAGTAGAAAGCCTCATCTTTCTCCCGCGGAGCGGCTGGTAGTTTCGAACCGCTGACCTTAAGGTTCGCAGCCCGATTCGTAACCACTACGCTACCAGATAGTTAATATTCAGAATTTTATTTCTTAATATGTGTAAGAAAATAACTCTGCATGATATAATGTTGAAAACACCAAGTTTTTAGGACCAAATTAAGGGCTAACTTGGCTGAAACAGAGTGGGTTAAGAGCACAAGAATACCTTCAGATGCAGCTGGCTTTGTCCCTTACGAGCTGGGTGACTTTGAACAAGTTACCTAACTTCCCTGGGTCTTATATGTCTTATATACAATAAAATAAATGTATCTTCTTTATGGCTTGTCTTTCCTTATGATTAAGAATCCTGGTAGTACTGTAGGATAAGCATTGAACTGCTAACCACAAGGCTGGCAGTTCAAACTCACCAGCCCCTCCACAGTTTTTATGCTTCTGTAAGTCCTTAGAGGCCAAGATGGCCAAATTTTGTCTCTTATACTTTGGACATATTGTCAGGAGGGAGCAGTTGTTGGAGAAGGACATCATGTTTGGGAAGATGGAGGGTCAGAGAAAAAGAGGAAGACCCCCGACGAGATGGATTGGCCAGGTGGTAGCATCAATGGACTCAAGTGTGGCAACAGTAGTGAGGTTGGCCCAGGATCGGGCAATGTTTTGTTCTGCTGTGCATGAGGTCACTATGAGTTGGTGCCGACTCGATGGCACCTGACAACAACAACATATACTGGGTCACGATGAGTCAGAATCAACTCTACAGAAGTGGTTTTTATATTTTATTTTATGGTTTACCAGAATTGAATGGAATTATGTGCATAAATCATAGACCATGGGTAACAATTATTTTCTACTAAAAAAATTCGGGTTTTCAAGGCTGTACAACTTTCTCTTGTAGAACAGCTAGGTTTGAACTGCTGACCTTTCATTTAGCTGTCTAGTGCTTATCTTACATTACCAACAAGGCTCCTGTTATTTAATATTAGGTACTTGAGAGTTCAGATTTTGTATCAACTTGACTAGGTCAGGATTCTCTGTAGTGTGGCAGTTGAGACATAGTTGTCCCCATGATGTGTTTTTATGTGATAAATGAATAAAAGGATTAAGATTGAGGTTGTTGTTATTGTTAAGTGATATCAAGTTGGTTCTAACTCATAGCAACTCTGTATACGGTTTCTGAGACTTTAAATCTTTGCAAGAGCAGTAAACCTCATTTTTCTCCTATGGAGCAGCTGGTGGGTTTGAACATCAGATGTTGTTGTTTGCAGTTCGGTGCTTATTGTATACTGCCATTGCCACCGTGATCCAATATATGGGAGACTCCCAGGGGTGTGGTATGCAATGCCTTTCATCTTACAAGAGATAAAAGGAAAGAGACTTGAGGAGAGAAGAAGGGAATACCTTCTACCCAGCAAGAAGAGCCAGGAGTGGAGTGTGTTCTTAGGTCCTGGGGTGAAACGCCTAGATCCAGGGAATCATTGATGTCAAAAGAAAAAGACATGGAAATCTCCAAGGAATTCCAGGTCTATAGATGCTGAAAGGAGACAAAGACTACCTATGTCACACAGCTGATGCTCTGGATGTGGACTTCTAGCTTCCCAAATTGTGAGAGAATAAGTTTCTATTTCTTCAAGCCATCCACTGTGGTATTGTTATTGTAGCAGAATTAGGTAACTAACACAGGTACCATTATTTTTCTGCTATCTGTTCGATAGTTTGTCTCACTGTAGTTGTTTTTATGCTTTCGTGATGCTAGAAGCTATGCCACTGATACTTCAAATACCAGCAGGTTCACAAATGGTGGAAAGGTTTCAGCGAAGCTTCCAGACTAATACAGACAAGGAAGAGAAGCCTGGATATCAACTTCCAAAATTAACCCAATGAAAACCCTATGGATCACAGGAGAGTATTATTATATGTATATAGTGCTGGAAGATGACTCTTCTAGGTTGGCTGGAGCTCAAAATACACAGTGTCAGCAATCAGGGTCTCGAGCATGCATATGAGTCTAAAGATGGTGCAGGACCAGGCAAGGATTTGCTCATATACGAGTTCATCCTTAGCCCATAACTAAGCAGCAAGAATGACTACATAGATCACTTAAACAATAACA
>NW_006408551.1:19699941-19710130 GCF_000296735.1 Chrysochloris asiatica | reverse complement strand
TATATATTTTTTTTTTTTTAAACTTTTCTCAGAGTAGTACCTGTACAGATGTTGCACCTATAGCATTTTACATGGTTTCCCCAAACTTCATGTTCTGGAATATCTCAAACTAAAAATAACAGTCTATGGAGAAAACTAGGGTTGTGACTATCTGACTCTTGGAGTCCTGGTGTGGTGCTGTGGGTTAATGAGCTACGTTGCAAAGTTGGTTTGAACTGAGAAGTCGGAGGTACAAACTCATCAGCTGCTCCTTGGAAACCCTATAGAGGGTCACTATGGGTCAGAACTGACTTGACCACACTTAAAAACAACATTCAATTCTTATCAAGCTTTGTCATCAGAGTAATAATTAAAAATATTTATAAAATTACAAGTACTGTTATATCTCTAGGGGGATTTTCACCCAAACATCACAGTGGGTTAAATCTTTGTAGCTATAAAACTTGGGCAGCTTCATCCCTTGAGATGTAGGGCCTGGGGATATTCACAATGAATGAGAGAGACCATTTCATCCTAGTTAAAAATCCTATCTGGGGTGTAGCCATCTTCAGCCATCCAATGCATTGTCACAGGAAGAAAATTCTTCATCACTGCTTCGTGCTTCCCAGAGTGGAAAGTTTAGTAATTTCTGAAGCCACTAAAACCAACAAACTGCTTGCATCAAAGGAAAACACTTCTGTAACTCCTGAGCTTTTTCCTTTGGTCTTTAAATATTGCTAAGGTGTTTTTTGTTGTTGTTTAATTGTGAGAAGATTGTTCTTGATTGCATGAAAATATTAACATGCTGGTCCAGTATGAAACAAAATGATTTTCATATTATATCAACATCATTTCCCTCTTTGCCTACTGGATGTGAGGTAATCATATCAAATAAAGTCATCTAGCAGAAGAGACTGTATAATGAGACAAAAAATCAAATAGTCCTATAAATCAGCAGCTCCTTCAACCATGAATTTCCACTGCTGAAACATACTCCTCCAAGTTAATTGCTTTAGATTCTTTTAGCTGTTTCTACTCTATATCTCTACATCATTCCACCCCTAGTCTGTCAGTGGCTTCCATGTTGCTAAGATGCTGGAAGCTATGCCACTGGTATTTCAAATATCAACACGATCACCCATGATTTATAGGTTTTCAGTGGAGTTTCCAGACCAAGACAGACTAGGAAGAAAAGTCTGGAGGTCTATTTATAAAAATTAGCCTTTAAAAACCATGTGAATCCCAACAGAATGTTGTCTGATATAGTTCTGGAAGATGTGCCTCCTAGATTGGAAGGCATTCACTATATACGTCAGCAACAACCATGGAATTGAGCATACTAAAGATGGGAGGACCAGGCAATGTTTCATTCTATAGTATGTGGGGTCACTGTGAATTGGAGCTGACTCAATGACAAATAACAACAACAATAATCAAGTTGTAGTTGTTAAGTGCCAGTGCTGTTGAGTTGGTTCTGACTCATACATAGTGACCTTGTAGAGTTTCCAAGGGGTGGCTGGAACTGGACTCCACAACAATTCTATAACTAATTTCTTACATTGCATTTCTTTCGTCTTACCTAGCTTCTATACACTTACTCTATAGAAAATTATTATTTATCTTACCTTTTCCCTTATACTTAGCTTTCCCTCCCTTAATCTGCAAGGACAGTTTGAATTGCAAGGTTGGTGACTCAAACTCACCAGCTGCTTCTTGGGAACCCTATACAGAGTTGCTATGAGTCAGAACCGAGTCGACACTAAACAACTACAATAACAACAAATTTTACCACTATAACTGTGGAAAGGCTAGTTTTAAGCATCAACTTCGAAGGACAGTTATTTAGTTAAATGCTGATGTAGGTCTTACTGTGAAGGTATTTTGCAGATGTGGTTAATATTCTAATCAGCTGTCATTAAGTGGAAAAGATTAGTCTTGATAATGTGGGTGGTTCTCATTTAATCAATTGGAAGGCCTTTAGATTTAAGCCTGAGGTTTTCCAGGTCAGAAGAAATCCTACCTCAAGTCTATATAGTGCTAGCGCTTGCCCAGTTTTCAGTCTGCTGGTCCTGCCCTGCAGATTTCTGACTGAAGATAGCAGTGTCAACCTCTTCCTGAATTCTTAGCCTGCCAGTCTGCTCTACCGATTTCAGATTTGCCCATTCATGAGACAATTCCTTAAAATACATATATCTACCATCTCCTAAAGATTTACAGCCTCAGAAACCCTGTACAGGGTTGCTATGAGTTGGAACCAACTCCACAGCACATAACCACCACCACCACCACCATCTCCTGAGTTCTGGTGTGGCACTATAGGATAAACACTGGACTGCTGACCACGTTAACTGCAAGGTTGGCAGTTCAAACCCACTAGCTGTTTTCAGAAATCCTATATAGGGTTACTATAAGTAGGAACTGACTCAACGGTGCATATCAGCAACAACTATCATCTCCTACTGGTTCTCTTTCTTTGTAGATCCCTGGATGATACAAATGAACTATATTATGCTTTTTGATAAAAATTGCGTTAAATTATATCAGATAATTATTGCTCACAATATTTGTTGTACTCTGATTATCTTTTTTACCCCTTGGACAATGTCTATATTTCCTAAAGTTAATAACTAGTGTTGTTTGATTGGCATTCTTAGGTTTTTATACATCAATCATTAATGACTGTCTCCCCATATCTCTACAGGAGTGGAATTTCTCTGTAAGATGGGCAAACACACATTAGTTATGTTTTCTCCTTTGAGATATTCCTTATGGACTGGGTGTTCTTTAGGGCTAAATGTTGTTTAGGCTTGCTTCAAGATGGTGGCCTTGGGACTTCCTTCATAATTATGAAGAACAATCATCTGGTGTTTTTTTCTGTATTGGATCTTGTTTTCCCTGGGTCTTAATTCTTATTACTTGATTTATGTTTTCATTTTGGTTAAACACTACCTCAAGATATTTCATGAGAAAGAGTATTTGAGAAATAACTTAAGAGATATAGCATGAGTAAAAATGGATCTTGATTCTAACATCTCGTGATACCTTAGCTGGGCATATGATTCTAGTTTGGACATTATTTTTATTCAGATATTTAAAGGTATTTCTCCACTATATTTCACTTTCAGACTTGTGGTTAAGAAGTTTGATGAGTTTCTGTTTCTTTACTCTTTGTACATGACATACTTCTTCTCATTTGAACGTTGAGGATCTTCTCTGTATGGAAGATGTTTTTTTTTTTTTTTTTTTTTGCTTTTGTTTAAAAATACCCTGGAGTCCAGCTTTTCTTGCTCATTTTGCTTGTCAATCATTTGGGATTTTCGTTTTGGAAACTCATGTTCCTAATTAATTTACCTGATAATTTGTTTCTTCATTTATTTATTTTGTCTTCCTGGAACTCCTATTATTTAGGTATTGAACTTCCTAAATCTATTTTTAAATTTTCTTATTTTCTTTATATTTTTCCATCTCTGCTATTTTGTTCCTTCTTAAAGATTTCTTAAACTTTGACTTTAAATCTTCTATTGCTTCTTAAATTTCTACTTCCACAGTTTTATGCTCTAAGAGCTGTTTCTTTTTTTCTGAATGTTCTTTTCTATTACAACTTCTTTTGTTTAATGGATCTTCTCTTACTACTGTAATCTTTCTTCCCCCTGCATTGATTTCCTTTTCATCTGTTTTCCCCAAGTTTGTTTGTTTTAAGAAAACAGAAAACACATGGGTGATAAAAAGGCCAGGAAAGTTGTGTTGAGCAATTGCTTTCCATCATGACAATGCACCTGCTCATTCTTCAAGGATAGCAAGGGCTGTCCTATGAGAATGTCATTGGGAAATCTTATGCCATCCACCCTACATCCTGATCTGGCCCTTTCTGTTCAGTATGATGAACATTATTTAAATCTTAATCTTATGAAAGCACTTAACCTTCTATTCAATGGTACTGGATATGCTGAGCCATGCTAGAAAGGAAACTTCCACCAAGGTGTGGCAAAGACAGTGGCCTGGTTAAGTGGATTGGAGATATAACTATATCTTATGCATGAGGGGTTTCAAATGTTGTCAGAAGAGCTCTACTATCTTGTAGTTTTCATTTTTCACAAACTTTCAGCCTAACTCTGAACTTACTCCTTTAGAGGTAGTTGATACCCTAACTCTTTGGCAAATCTGCAGTGTGAAATGAGTTTCATCTTGTCATTTTCCCCTATGCAAGGTGTTTACTAAATTGGATAAACATAAAGTTAAAATCAATTACTACTTGTCCAATCACCCTCCTTTCATCTTCTGTAACTTTTTTGGCAGGTCTCATCTGTTTTAGTTCTTTTTTTTTCCTTCTTCTTCTTTTTGCTAGACTAATCTCTTTATTGGAGTCCTGGTGTGGCACTGTGGATTAATACACTGGACTGCAAAGTAGGTTTGAACTATAAAGTAGGTTGGTGGTTCAAGATCACCAGATGTTCCTTGGGAACCCTATACAGGGTCGCTATGGCACTTAAAAAAATTAAAAATGGGTAGAAGCCGACTTGATGGCACTTAACAACAACAACAATCTCTTTATTAGCACTGGACTGGGAACCACAAGGTCAGCAGTTCTAACTTAACCAGCTGCTCCTTGGAAACCCTAAAAGGATCGCTATGATTCAGAAATGACTCGATGGCAGCTAACAACAACAACAACAACAACAACAATCTCCTTATTGAAGTCTTGGTGTTCTGCAGGATAACGCATTAGACTGCAAGATTGGAGGTCAAACTCCCCAGTCACTCATTGAAATCCCTATACAGGGTTGCTATGAGTCGGAACCAATTCAAAGGCCTTAACAACAACAAATCTCTTTATTGGAGTCCTGGTGTGGTGTTGTCGTATGAATTCAGTTCTGAAAGGTCGGTTTGAACCACAAAGTCAGTGGTTCAAACTCACCAGCTACTCCTCAGAAACCCTATACAGGATCGCTGTCAATCAGAACCTACTTGACAGCTCTTAACAACAACAACAATCTCTTTATTACTATTTTAGAGGTTCCAAAAGAGAGTAGAGGCAGCATGCATATTCAATTGCCATATGTTTTTTGAAATCCTCAAAACATGTGCCCTTCACCATCACTGACATAATGGAAGAGAGAACTGGGAGGTTTCACAGGGCCTTTTTTGGCCTTAGCTGAGAAGTGAAACACATTACTTTGGCTCAGAGTCCATTGGCCATAACAAGTCACAAGACCCCACATAACTGCAAGAGACTGTAAATTCTTTAATTTCATGTGTTTAGAAGGAGCTTATATCTGGATATTGTATCTTATTAAATATGTGGCACAGTAGGAAAAGCACTAGACAGTTAACTACAAGATTGGTGGTTCAAACCCACCAGCTGCTCCTTGGAAACTCTATACAGAGTAGTTATGAATCCACTGCATTTAACAACAACAACAAATATATGGTACACTCTAGTAATGTGTCTACTGCTATATGTCAAACATTGTACTATTATACGTATTAACTTAATATGCTCATGATATTCTTTGATTTTTCTTCTTTATTTTTCTACTGTTTCATATTTCTAATTTTATAGCATTGTGATCTGTAAAGATACTTTGTAGTATTTTAATGTTTTTAAATTTGTCGAGGTTTGCTTTGTGGCCTAACATATGGTTCTTTTTGGAGACTGTGACTATTTTTCTTTGTTTTATTCACGCATTGTTTTTCTAATATTGAACCATCCTTGCATCCCTGCTATGCATTCTCCTTTGTAATGATGTACTATTATTTGTTCAATTCTATTGGCTATGATTTTGTTGAGAATTTTTGCATCTATGTTCATGAGGGATATTGTTCTATAATTTTCTTTTTTAGTGATGTTTTTGCCTGGTTTGGGTATGATGGTTATACTCAATTCATAAATGTACTGGGGAATTTCCCATCTTTGTCTATGTTCTGGAATAATTTAAGTAGACATGGTATCATTTGTTTTCTGAATTTTGGGAAGAATTCCTTAGTAAAGCCATTTCTGACAGAGCTCTTTTTTGGGAGATTTTAAATTACCTGATCAATATCTACTTATGCTATATGTCTGTTCAAGTTTTATACTTCATTCTGTGTTAGTTTAGGTAGGTTGTGTTTTTCTAAAAATGTATACATTTCTTCTAGATTTGTAAATTTGAAGTCATTGACAAAAAACAAGGCTCCAAGAATTGATGGAATATGAACTGAAATTTTCAACAAACTGATGCATTGCTAGAGGCACCCACTACTCTATGCCAAGAATCGGTCTGGCCAACTGATTATATTTGTGCCCATTTCAAAGAAAAGTGGTCCAACAAAATATAAGAATCATCAAATGATATCATTACTATAACATGCAAGGACTTCCAGAAACTCAAACTGATTCAGAAGAGAACATGGAATGATATCATTGCTGATGTTCAGATGGATCTTGGCTGAAAGCAAAAAGTATCAGAAAGATGCTTATTTGTACTTTTGATGTTTACAAAGTCATTTGACTATGTGAATTACAATGAAGTATGGATAACATTGCATAGAATGGGTATTCCATAACAGTTAATTGTACATAGAGCAAGAGGCAGTCATTTGAGCAGAACAAGGAACACTGAATGGTCTTAAATCCAGAAAGGTGTGCACCAGGGTTGTATTCTTTTACCATATTTATTCAATATGTATACTGAGCAAATAATCCAAGAAGAACATGGCATCAGGATTAGAGGAAGACTCATTAACAACCTGTGATATGCAGATGACACTTGCTGAAAGTTAAGAGGACTTGACATACTTACTGATTCAGATTACAGCCTTCATTATGGATTGCAACTCAATGTAAAGAAAACAAAAATCCTTCACAACTGGACCAATAAACAACAGAATGATAAATGGAGAAAAGATTTAAATTGTCAAAGATTTCATTTTGCTTGGATCCATAGTCAACACTCATGGAAACATAGGAGCAGCCGTCAAGAAATCAAATGATGTGAAGGTAGTGGGGGACCCAGGGAAGAATGCAATAAAGTGAATAGAGGTAAATACTGGTAACTAATGATGCATGGAGGGCATTGCAATCTTTGTAATCAAGCAAAGCAGATGGATGTAAATCTGAACATAACACTAACATAACGTAACAGCTCTGTAAACCTTCATTCAATTTATAAAAAATGTTTTTAAAAAAGAAAAAGAAATCAAATGATGTATTGCACTAGGCAAACCTCTTAGAACTATTCAAGAGCAAAAATGTCAGTTTGAAGCCCAAGGGTACCCTGACCCAGGCCATGGTGTTTCAATCGATTTATATGTATGTGAAAACTGGATAATGAATAAGGAAGACTGAAGAAGAATTGATGCATTTGAATTATTGTCTTGGGTAAGAATGTTGAAAATACCATGGACTGCCAGAAGAAGAAACCATTCCTCCTTGGAAGAAGTACAGTCAAAATGCCCCCTAGAAGCATACTATGGACATGTCTGAAGGGACTGGTTCCTAGAGATGGGTACCATGCTTGTTAAAGTGGATGGTCAGTGAAAAAAAGGAAGACCCTCAATGAGATGGATTGGCACAGTGGCATCAGCAATGGGGTCAGACCTAACAATTGTGAGGATGGCGCAGGACGCGGCAGTGTTTCGTTCTGTTGTGCATGGGGTTGTTATGAGCCCTAATCAACATGATGGCACCTAATAACAACAACCACATCATTGTTGAGAGGAGTCAGAAATTATATCTGTATTTATTAGGAAGGAATCCCATGACTGCCTACAATGAGCCTTCAAGGAAAGAATCCAATATATATGTCAGAAAATACATTTAAAAATATCTTATCAATAATCAGTTCTCTTCAACTACTTGAATCCCACTGGGAGGGGCACACATGGAGAGGAGAGGGAGGGTATAGATACCTACCTAGTTAACCAGATCTGAGGAATCGCTACCATTATGAGGACATATGCTCCTGATAGATTAACTTACTGTTAAGTTCTTTGCAACCTGTTTGTAAGTTCTTTGGAAATCGTATGTTTAAAAAAAAAAAAAAAAAAATCATGATTGACACTTAGTAGGTGCTTTAAAATTCCTTGTCGGACAAAAAAACATGACTTTCAAACCTTCAATGTGACATGAAACTCTAGATTATCACGGAACAATCCCATCTGTTATAAAATTGAGATATTTTAAGCCCATGACTGTACCACATATGTATAATATGTCTCCTATATTCTTAGAACCTCTCCACAAAGTTGCCCAGATGGTACGGAAGCAAAAGGGGGATTCAGATAACTTTCCTCTAACATATGGGATTTTATGAGTCAAATCATGGGGAAAATCTGACTCCGTGTAGACTTCCATTAGGTATGTCGTGCTTCTTCCGTAGGCTAAGCTAGCATGATGTCAGGAGTTCCGCCCAGGAGTCAAGATAGCTAGTGTGTGTGTGCGTGTATGAATCCAATATTGACTCATGCTCAGTGGAAGAAACCTATACCAAAATCTGGATGAGAAAATTCAGTTGTGAGTGCTAAGGATATGACTGTTGATTACAGAGGAAAAGGGAAACCAAGGTGTGAGTTTTGTCTTACTGACTACCTACCTATTCAGTTAATACTGAGGGTAGCATGAGAAAAAATCTTGCTGACACTTAATACATCATAATTGCCCTTTTTCAGAAAATAAGTCTATCTGAAAAGAAAAAAGAAAGTTTTGAGCCCCTCTGTTTTACTAAGATGGCCACATCTTAGCACCTGGTGGCTTTGCAAAACCTTTTAAAGGATATCTTAGTGGTGAGCTATTCTGCAGTCTCAGTGTTGGCTGAATCAACAAAGTGTGAAACCTCTAGTTTGCATGTATAACATAAGGTGTTTTACAGGCAGAAAACAGAAAGAAATGTCTCTTTGTTTGGCAAACTTTACGAGACAGGAAAAGGTTATAAAAGGAAGGATATACTATTGTAGTTGTCACTACATTAAAAGATGAAAGCGAAATAACAGATGATTTCTTTCTGGCCTACATGGCAAGGCTGGTTACAGAATTAGCAGGGTCCAGTTGCTAAATAAAACACAGTTCCCTTATTCAAAAATTATTTGGAATTTCAAGGTGCCCATGAAGCTGGCCTTATTGGAATGACCAGTTAAGAATGAAAAATCCTTTATTTATAGACTCACTATTTTCTCAGAAATTAAAGAATGTGCTGTAGGATAAACCACTGGACTGAAAGGTCGGTTTGAACTACAGATTGGCAGCTCAAACTCACCAGCTACTCCTTGGAAATCCTATAGAGGGTCACTAAGAGTCAGAACCAACTCCATGACACTTAAACACAAACACACACACACACATTACATCACTTTTAAAGGAAAAAAAAAACAAAAAAAAAAACCCTCCAAAACCAAATCCTGATGTAGTATTTGATTCACATATTTATCGAAGTTGTGCTCTATTGTTAGATGCCATGATTTGATTTTGACTCATAGGGACCCAGTGTTATTGAGTAGAACTGGCCCATAGGTTTTCTAGGCTTTCATCTTTACCAGAGCAAAATGCCAGGTCTTTTCCTATGCAGAGTTGTAGGTTTCTTCCACTGAGCATGAGTCAATATTGGATTAATTCCCCAACGCTGGGTAGGTTTAAACCACCAATGTTTCCGTTAGCAGCTAAGCTCTTGACTATTGTGCCACCAGGGCGTATAATGATATGCTTAATGGATATTGAATGGGGGACAAGTGGGTTAGGAAAAGGATTTTGATTAGAGACACAGAACTCTTTGAGACTTTGTTGAATGAACCTAGGTACATCATTTAGTTTCTCTAGGTCTTGATTTGCAAAACTAAATTGGGAAGTGGTGGCGGCGGTGGTGGTGGTGTGCCCTGGAGTTGGTCCCGCCTCATAGCGACTGTGCATAGGGTTTCCAAGGTTGTCAATATTTATACGAGCAGAAATCCTCATCTTTCTCCTGCGGAATAAATCGCTGGTAGTTTGAAACTGCTGACCTTGAAGTTAGCCCAACTTATAACCACTACACTCCTAGAGCTCCTTCAACTAAGGCAGGGTAGATAATAGATAATATCTTTCAGTTCATAATTCTGTACTTTGGCAATGCCATCAATCATTATTAGGATTGGAATTAGAGTCATATAGTAAGAATTATTAATTCCAAGTATTTGATGCATTGTAAGCATATACCTAATGTATATGTATAATTTTGAATGGACATTGTCAATGTATGAATACCCA
>NW_006408551.1:19698770-19699841 GCF_000296735.1 Chrysochloris asiatica | reverse complement strand
TTTTTTTTTTTTTTCCTCTTATGGTTCCCATTCTTTATTCCCAACACCATAGTCCAGTGGATAAGTCCCAGGATAAGGTAGCACTAATTTTTACTCCTTTCTAGAAAGTTGAGAATATACCTTTCAGTAACTCAGAGTTTGCTTTCGTGGAAGGTACTGAGTGCCTGCCACGTGTCTCCTGATTTTGCTAAGGGCTTCTTGCCACTGTATCACCATCTAAGCACATTCTCTGGACTGTGTTCTTCCCTTTTTCTGCTTTGTTTGCAGCAACATCATTCCCACACTCCTTATTTGATTGACATGATGCTGGGATTCCATAGATACAATTAAATCTTGTATAGATATATAAGGAACACTGGTGCCACAGTACTTAAATGCTTGGCTGCGAACCCAAAGTCAACAGTTTCATTCCACTAGCTTCTCTTGGGGTAAAGAATTGGCAGTCTGTTTCCATAAAGATGAATGTCCTGAAAGTCCTATGTGCAGTCCTACTCTGTCTTACTGGCTTACTATGAGTCAGGAGTGACTCGACAGCTGTAGTTTGGTTTGGTATCTATATACTGTTATACTGTTGTTAAGTTCTATCGAGTTGGTTACAACTCATAGCAACCCTGTATAGGGTTTCCGAGGAGCAGCCGGTGAGTTTGAACCACCAACTTTGCAGTTCAAACGGCTTTGCAATCTGGTGCATTAACACACAGTGCCACACCAAGACTTCACTATATATATGTTGTTGTTGTTATGTGTCGTGGAGTCGGTTCGACTCATAGCGACCCTGTACAGGGTTTCTGGAGCAGAACACCTCATCTTTCTCCCGTGGAACAGCTGGTAGTTTCTAACTGTTGACCTTGCGGTTCGCAGCCGGATTCGTTACCACTACTCTACCAGAGCTCCTTTTACTATATATACAGCTGTTATTATTGTCGTTAAGTACTCTTGAGTCGATTCTGACCCATAGTGAACTGTATAGGGCTTCTGAGGAGCAGCTGGTGAGCTTGAACTGCAGACCTTGTCATTCAAACCAACTTTGCAGTCCAGCGCATTAACCCACAGTGCCACACCAGGGTTCTC
>NW_006408551.1:19683402-19698580 GCF_000296735.1 Chrysochloris asiatica | reverse complement strand
TTTCTGCTCCTGTAAAGATTTACAGTCTCGGAAACCCTGTACAGGGTCCCTGTGAGTCAGAACCGACTCCACAGCACATAACAACAACTATAAATAAAGAAATAAATATCGTCTTGTGGCACCGCAGGATAATGCACTGGACCACAAGGTCAGTTTGAATTGCAATGTTGGCAATTCAAACGCAGCAGCTGTTCCTCGGAAACCGTATACAGAGTCGCTATGAGTCAGAACCTGCTTGACTCGATGGCACTTCACAACAACAGTATATATATAGTGAAACCTGATAGACCTGGAACTTGATGGGACTCCCTTGTTTTTCTGGGTCTTATAATTTTCCTGCTTCTGACAGGGTGCAGTTTTAACACTTTTCTATCTATTGATTTAGTGGAAAATATTTCAGTGTTTCTTCCCTGGCAGCTTTCCTTCTTACACAGGTTCTGACTTGACAGGTTTTACTGTACAGGATTGTGTTGTTGTCATTATTATGTGCTATAGAGTCGGTTCCAACTCATAGCGACCCTATATATGGTTTCTGAGACTATATATCTTTACCAGAATAGACAGTCTCATCTTTGTCTCATATAGCATCTGGTGGATTTGAACAGCCAACCTTGTGGTTTGGAGTACAACATCTAAACCACAGTGTCACCAGGGCTCTTGAAAAAGATTGTCTACAGATATATAATGAAAATATATTCAAGATCAAAATATATCATGTTAAGCAAGTGAGGACTGTGGAAATTATGTTGCTGCACTCAACGTATATACTTCGAAGTACGATCGTTGGAGGTTCTGTGGTCGAATTTACACCTTCCATGTGGGAGATGTGGAATCTCTTCATAGCCAGTGTGCTTCATGCATAGCACCCTCCCATCTATCAGTAGTGGATTGCATGTTGCTATGAAGTTGAACAGGGTTTGAGGGAACTTTCCAGACTAAGATAACCTAGCTTGAGAGGCCTGGTGATCTACTTCTGAAAATCAGTTAATGGAAAATCTTATAGATCACAGTAGTCTGATCTATAACTGATCATGGTGGCGTGAATGCAGGACCGTACAGCATCTTGTTATGTTGTACCTGGACTCCCCATTAGTTGGAGGCCTACTTGATGGTAGAACCAAGATAGCAGCAACGATATAGTTACTTTGAAAAGACAGTCCTCAAATGATTGCTTGGCCTTTTACACATGTCTCAGTCATAAAATAATTCATGTTATTGCCCTGGTCAGCAGGTATTGCCTAAAGAGACACAGCATCATGTTTCCAATGTTGATCATAAGAGTCTACTTAATCTAGAAATTTTCCTACAGTTTAGGCTGAATTGCCCTGTGACTGTTGTTGATGTCGTTAAGTGTCATTGAGTCAATTCTGACCCATAGTGACCCTGTATAGGACATCTGAGGAGTGACAGGTGAGTTTGAGTTGCTGATCTTGCCATTCAAACCCACCTTATGAGCTAGTACTTTTTTTTTTTTTTTTTAAAGTTTTTATTGTGAATTAAGTCATAGTTTACATGGGAGAACATCAGTTTTGTACTCACCCTATAGTATTTGGTTTCATTGAAATGATCACAGTCCCCTTCATGCATCATTATTTAATAGTATTTTTTTCTATTCCCTGTTTTGTTTTGATGTATACAAAAACATTCAGAATATATAATCATTTAAACAACTAGAGGGTATATTCTGCAAGCCTGCCTCCTGGCAGCTGGCACACAGCCTTTCTCTTTCCATGAGTCTAGAGCCCTCAGCTGCTCTATCTCTCCATGCCATTATTTCTGGATCCATCACTGGTGTCGCTGCTTCTCTAGATAGGGTCCCACATTCTGCTCATGTTCTTCTACTTTGATGGTCCTAGGGTCCTCTGTTCCTGTAATGTATGATTAACTACTCCTCCCTTTATGTTACAAAACTTCTTCCTTTACAGTTGTGACAATCACAATTAGTCATGATAACCACTACTCACTATTGAATCAAAAGAATCCTATCCTCATCTTCTTTCACCAAACCCATCTAGACAAGATGAAAACTATTCAGTAAGGATTCTACCTTTTCCCACACACTCTGAAACAACTTCTTCTTGAAAACTTGTAAGCCAGTCACTTCATACCATTAAAGCACCCCTCCCCCATCTTTTTTAGGTAGCCAATGTCTAAGTTGCCCATCCCTATCAACCCGGTATAGCGAGGGGATAGGTTTGATCCTTGATGTGAAGACTCTTTCCTTCTCAGTTGGTATTTTGAGCAGCTACATCCATAAGTATAGGCCAAGTTCATCAAATTGTAGCAATTTACACTTGCTTCCTTTATCAAATTCCTTTATATTCCTCTAGTCAAGCTCTGGTCATCAAACCATTGAAGCTAGGTCAAATGGGTTGTTGTTGTTGTTAGATGCTATCGAGTCGGTACCGACTCATAGCAACCCTATGCACAACAGAATGAAACACAACTTGGTCCTGGACTAACCTCACAATTGTTGCCATGCTTGAGCCCACTGTGCTGCCACTTTGCCAATCTATCTTTCTGGGGGTCTTCCTCTTTTTCTCTGACCCTCCACCTTACCAAACATGATATCCTTCACCAGTGACTTGTCCCTCCTGACAATATTTCTGAAGTATGAGAGATAAAGTCTGGCCATCCTGACCTCGAAGGAGTGCTCTGGCTGTACTTCTTCCAACACAGATTTGTTTGTTCTTTTGGAAGACCTTGGTACTTTCAATATTCTCCTCCAACACCATATCTCAATGCATCAATTCTTGTATGATTTTCCTATTCACTATCCACATTTCACATGCATATGAAGTTATTGAAAATACCCTGGCTTGTGTCAGACATACCTTAGTCCTCAAGCTGACATTTTTGCTCTTCAACACTTTAAAAAGGTCTTGTGCAACAGATTTGCCTAATGCAATACGTTGTTTGATTTCTTGGCTGCTACTTCCATGAGTGTTGATGATTGATCCAAGAAAAATGAAGTCCTTGACAACTGCAACCTTTTCTCCATTATTGGTCCAGTGGTGAGGATGTTTGTTTTCTTTGCATTCAGATGCAATCCATAGCAAGGGCTATGGTCTTTGATCTTCATCAGTAAGTATTTTAAGTTCTCTTTACTTTCAGCAAGCAAGGTTGTGTCATCTGTATATTGCAGGCTGTTAATGAGTCTTCCTTCAATTCTGATGTCATGCTTTTCTTCATCATACTTATTCAACCTGTATGTTGAACAAATAATCTGAGAATCTGGGTTACATGAAGAATAAAGAAGGTCAAATGGGTACTATCTGAAAAATTGGGTGCTTTTGTGCCTCTCCCCCCATTTCATATCAGATGGACACTTTACTCTCAGCTCTAGTCCTCCATGGCTAGGTCAATGTCCATGGGCTCAAGAGTTCTCAAGTCTCCCTAAACTTCGGACCAACCAGCCCTTCCTCTTCTCTCTCTCATCTTGTTGATGAAGTGGTTTTCCTACAGTGTCACACCAGGACTCCAGCCTTGACAAATAGCTCAAAGCAGATCCTCAATCATTAAAATCCATGCTTCATCAGTGCTGTCTATGGACAAACTTCCATGTTAAGACGTTTTAGGGAAAAGGAGGATGTCTTAGAAGCCATGAAAAAGAACTTGCGATTTTAAGGACCTCAATTCAACCTGAAGAAAGACACTGGCAGAGTTAATTCTAGTATGAGACCCAAGGATCAGGACTCAAAGAAATGAATGAACCAAGTGGTAGGCTTGTTGAGAAAAAGTGAGATAGATTTTAAGTAAGATGGTTTTGGGAGATCTCATGAACATGATAGACTCAGAAGGACAGGTATCACTCTAAGGGGCACATATGAGGGGAAAGAGAACTCAAGATCAGAGAAATAACTTGAATAGAACTTCAGGGTGTATTTTTAAGGGATGAACTAGTCATCCACCATGTTTGAATAACAATGCTGCTATGAGCTGCTATGAAGCTGGTCCCAACTCTTTGTGGTTCCTTGCACAATGAAATGAAACACTGCCGGCCGGGTCCTGTGTCATCAGTCATGGATCAGTTATGGATTAGATAATGTTCCAATGTGATCTATTGGATTTGCATTGGCTGATTTCCAGAAATAAATCACAAGCCTTTCTTAGTCTTTCTAAGTATGGAAACTCCTTTGAAACATGTTCAGCATCATGTTGTTGTGAAGTGCCATAGAATCGATTCCAACCCATAGCGACCATGTGCAGGGTTTCTGAGGAGCAGCTGATGAGCTTGAACCACTGACCTTGCAGTTCAAACGGCTTTGCAGTCTGGCGCATTGGCCCATAGCGCCATATCATTGTTGTTGCTAAGTGCCATCGAGTCGATTCTGACCCATAGTGTCCCTGTACAGGGTTTTTAAGGAGCAGCTGGTGAGCTTGAACTGCCGACCTTGCAGTTCAAACAGCTTTGCAGTCTGGTGCATTACGGTTAGCACAGAGCCACACCAAGACTCTGTAGCAACATGCAAATCATCAGTGACAAGTGAGTGCTGGCTGCACATGGGATGCAGTGGCCAGGAGGTTTTGTGGTTCAGTGGTAGATTTCTGTTTTGTATGTAGGATACCTGGGCTGAATAACCATAGATAACATTGATTAAATGCTTACCATGTTCAAGGCAAAATTCATAGCTTTTGTTAGTTGTCATCAAGTTGATTCTGACCCCGTTAGGCCCATTTTGGACTCTTGCTGTGGTGCTGTGGGATCAACACTGGACTACAAACCACAATATTGGCAGTTCAAACCCACTAACTGCACCTCGGAAACCCTATGCAAGGTTGCTATGAGTAAGAACCGACTTGATGGCACTTAAGAACAACAGGCCCATTTTACAGATAAGAAAACTGAGTCACATAAAAGTTAAGAAATTTTCTCAGATCACACAGCTAGATAGTAATCCAGTCAGGATTTAAGTCTGCACTCATCAGCATGATACTCCAGTATATACAGTGCAGGTGGAAATGCAAAACGGACTGGAACCAGACAGAGTAGAGAGTCTTCTGTGGCATACCAAAAATTCTCCTTCATTTGTAAATTACCAAGGGAAGAAGAAGTATCTTGCATTCTGCATCTGTGTGGAAAAGAAATAAAAATGTTACAAAACAAAAGAAAAACACAAAGATTCTCTATAACTAATGATTATGTATAACAATTGATCATTTATAACTCTTAAATGATTGTTCTAATAATCATTATAGAGAATCTTTGTGTTTTTCTTTTGTTTGATTACATTTTTCGACAGCCAGCCATATGTGGTTATTGAGCATCTGAAATATAAAACTGAAACAAACAAATGAATAAAACGTACTGCCTTCAAGTTAATTCCAGGCCATGGTGATTCTATAGGACGGAGCAGAACGGATTCATAGGGTATCTGTGGCTGTAAATCTTTATGCAAACATACTGCCTCGTCTTTCTCCCAAGGAGCCACTGGTGACTTCAAACTGCTAACCTTTTGGTTAGCAGCCCAACTGAGCTCCTTTTATTTGAAATATAGTTACCCAAATTGAGATAGGCTGTAGGTGCAGGGCACACACTGGGTTTCAATGAGAAAATAATATAGACTATCTCATTATTTTGTATGTTAACACATGCTGAAATGATCATATTTTGGATTGTACTGGGTTAGATACAAAGTATTTTATTTTTGCTTTTGTTAATGGAGCACTAGTTGGTATTTTTAAATTACCTAGATGGCTCACATTATATTTCTATGGGACAGTGCTGGTCGGAAGCAATTGAAAACTCACTGTAGATATTTCACTAGCCAACTCTGATGAAGTACTTTTTCACCACACTCTTCTTTTAACCACATTCTTTCCTTGCTTTCTGGCTATTTGCAAGAAAACCTTTTCAAAGGCTCCCCCTTTAAAAGCCCTTAGAATTTCCTTTTTCACTTGTTCCCAACCACAAACAAATGATCAATGTGATCCGTGGATGAAAAGTCAACTTTACAAAGGCAAAGGAGAGAGGTGTAAAAAAAATTTCCAGTCCCTGAATGGTGTGAAGTAAAAGTGCTTTCAAAGGATTCCACAAGAATGGCATAGGTGGATATGATGAGTCCATCTCATCGTCAAAGATGCAAGGAGTTGATAGGAAATTCTAACTACAACACCAAAATGCCACAAAAACCAGAGTTATTAATGCAAACTAACTAGCATCCCTGCCTATCTGTCACCATCTCATCTTAAAAAAAAAGTGTGAAAAATACGTAATCCTGATGAGGCTTCAATCAGGTATAAATACAGCAGCTACCAGAGACTTGGCACATTGTTCTGATCATTGGCTGATCTACTATTAGGAAAGAAAGATCAGCCAAGTACTTTGCCTTGATTAATTTAATACAGGGGCCACTAATTTCAGCAACTTTGATCTAACTCTTTGAAACAATGAATTATACAAGTTATCTGTTAGCTTTTCAGCTTTGTATCATTTTGGGTTCTTCTAGCTGCTTCTGCCAGTCTACTGTTTTGAAAG
Organism: Chrysochloris asiatica; assembly: GCF_000296735.1. NCBI lineage: Eukaryota > Metazoa > Chordata > Mammalia > Afrosoricida > Chrysochloridae > Chrysochloris > Chrysochloris asiatica. Next base: position 19,692,102 of record NW_006408551.1, on the reverse strand, counting down.
AGATACAGAACCTAAAGGAATATCTTGTAAGTATGACCTTTTAATAGTTCTTACTTGTGGTTGAAAATGGCTGAACATGGACTTGCAGCTGTGTCTGTGAAAGGCTGTTATCTCTCCACCACTGTCATTTTGAGAAGACTTGGGGTTAATTGTTATGTCATTGTTGACTGGGTGATGTCGATATTGTTCTAACCTTCTACTCAGTTGGTGGTAGACTTAGAGAGGATCCATGCCTATCCCAAAAGGTGGGCATGATATGGGAATAAATCATAATAATATGTCAATAATTTTGTAGTGAGAATCCATTTATCAATTGTGATAAATGAAGGAATCAACATATTGGAATCAACATGACTGGTACTCAGTTGTTAACCAAAAGGTTGGTGGCTGAAATCTCAGAGGCTCTGTGGGAGAAAGATGTGACGGTCTGCTCCCATGAAGATTACAACTTTTGAGATCTTATGGGGCAATTCTAGTCTGTGTCCCATGGTCACTGTGAGTCAGAATCTATTTAACAGTAACCGGTCATCTCTTTCTGATTTTTCTGCTAACAAGAGGCATAAAAGCTCAAGATTAACATTTGAAATGGTAATAGGAGACAATTTCTCAATCAAAATGAAAGAAAGTGAGGTTTTTAAAACTTTGACATTAAAAAAAAAAAAAAAATCACTTACAACTGTTTTTTTCCAGAAAGTAGTTTCAAAAGTCTACTGCTCTGTCTGTATTTCTTGTGAATTACCCCTAACTCAGTCACTTGCTGAGATTTTATAGGAATTATGATTTGGGTTTATAGTTTATTTATTTATTTTTTGCTGTATGAATTTATTTTCAATTTTATTTATAGTTAATAGAAAGTGGGTTTACACACGAGAAATACTTATTTGTCCTAAATTTAGCTCTTAGAGTAATAGCTATCTTGAAAGAATTACACATTCACAAACTACACTGTTGTTGCAAAGTAAAATCAAGTCACTTTTATAATGTTGTTGGTATTAAGTGCCATCGAGTTGGTTCTGACCCACAACAACCCTGGATAGGGTTTCCGAGGAGCAGCTGGTGAGCTTGAACTGCTGACCTTGTGGTTCAAACAGATTTGGCAGGCCAGTGCCCCACCAAGACTCCACAGAGCTCTTAAAATAATTTTAACTTTCTTGCAAAGCCAACATAATAATACTGTATTGTTAAGACACAGGTTGATGTTATTGAGACCTATGCCATAGGGGGGCAGTGTTTTCCAGTGGGATAGTTTTTCTGTTTCTGTGTTTTAACTAGACTTGAAAACTTTCTTTAGCATATTATAGTTATTTGGGACCCTTCAAGTATCACCAGTCTTACTGAGTTCATTTGTAACATTGAAATTTAAGGGTTTCACTAGATTGTAAGAAAGTGCAAAGAACATGATGGGTTTTGACTCTTTCTCCCACAATAGTTATTGGGAATAGTTAATTTATAACTCTATAAATCAGGGCTGACAAGTAAACCAGTGAATACTGTCAGCATATGAATTCAATAAAATTTTAAGTACATTTGTGGTCTAATCGTAAACCAACTCTTCTTTTTTTTGTAGAACGCAACTGATTCAGATGTAGCAGATGGTCGCCCTCTTTTCTCAGAAATTTTGAAAACTTGGAAAGAGGTAAGTTGAACATGTCCACTGGGCTGAATTTCCTGGTGCTCATTTTCTGGTGGATAAATTCACAGCACCCTCTCTGTGCTCTTTTCTTCCCAGGAGGGTGACAAAAAAATCTTTCAGAGCCAGATTGTCTCCTTGTACTTGAAAATCTTTGAAAACTTAGAAGGTAACCAGATCATCCAAAAGAGCATAAACACCATCAAAGAAGATCTCTTTGTTAAGTTCTTCAATAGCAGCATCAACAAATGGAATGAATTCCTAAAGCTGGCTAAAACTCCGGTAAGGGGCTCTAATTATCCACAAGGTAGAAATTCGTTATTGGGTACAATCATTAAAGCAGTGAAATGAATTCATGGCAGAAACTCCTCCTTACTAGTTCCAGTTGTACTTGGAGTTCCTTTGCAAAGACAGTATGGGAATAATATAAATTTCTAATTTGGAAAAATACTGGCACTATAACCATTGTATAAAGACAGGTGAATGAACACATCTATTGGGAGGAAGTAAGTGATGAAACAGGCGTACTGAAAAGTCCCTGGGTGACAAAAATGGTTAATGTGCTCTACTGCTACTGAAAGAATGAATCCATTCTGAGGTGCCTCACAGAAAAGGCCTGACCATCTAATTCACCCAAAATCAGCTACTGAAACCTTATGAAGCTCAGTTCTACTACAGATGGGGGCCCCCATGAGTCATGTGGACTTGACAACAACTGTCTTTAATGAGAAGTAATTCTTTCATTGTCCCTTGTACATGTGATGGAAATTCTCCTACTTTGTTTGGCAGGGAACATATGTTAGTGGAAAGAGCAGTGGGAGGGGTGAGAAGATTGGCACTCTCCCCCTAGCTCTGTCATCAAAGGATTATGAGACCTTAAATGAATCACATGGCAGATTGGGGCAGTTTCCTCATATTAAAAGGAACATTGGATCCTTAATGTAATTTATGTGGTCTCCTTTGCCCTACAACTAACTCTACAAAGTCACAAAAAAGGGGGCGTGAGATAGGAGAGAACTAAGGCCTTGGGAAGGGGCCATGGTAGCACATGGCTAAGCACTCAGCTGGTAACCACAAGGTGAGTGGTTCAAATCTACCAGTCACTCTTGTAAGCCAAAGATGTAGCAGTCTGCTTCTGTAGAGATTTAGAAACCCTGTGGGGAAGTTAGACTCAGTCCTTTAGGGTCTCTGAGTCAGAACTGGCGCAGGCAGTGGGTTTAATGGAGTCCTGTTGTGGTGCTGTGGGATAAGCATTGAACTGCTAACTACAAGGTTGGCAGTTCAAACCCACCAATCGCACCTAAGAAACTCTGTAAAGGGCCACTATGAGTTGGAAATGACTCAAAACACACAGTAACGAGTTTGGTACAGAAGGCCTTTGAGGAGGGGAGGCACTAGGATGCTTCCCACTGTCAGATTCATTCACCTCAACTTGTGCAGTTCAATTAGAGACAAGGGTGTTTCTTGTTTGCTTGTTTTTGAAGGAAGAAAAAAAGAAAAAAAAATGTAGAATTTATATGTTATGAAAGAATTGTTTTATCAACTTTTGGATACAAGAACACCTTAGCTAAAGAAATGTTTATGCTCCCAAAGCTGTACCTCATGATGTTGACTTGAATCTTTTAAGACCTTTAGATGCTGAAAGATAACATTAAAGGATATAGACAAGTCATATTTTCAAAACTTGATCGAGGAGACAAAGTTCTCCAAATTCATCTGAATTTGACTTTGATATAAATGGTATTGAACAACAGACTTCTCTTAGGATCTGTTCTCTTGAGATTTGTGCCTACCTTTTTTTACCTTAACTGAATCTGCTTCCCCTTCCTCTCAGGTAGGCTCTCAAGAGCTAAATTAGTGTGTGTTCTTCAGGATTTCTCTAGTCTCCAATACTTTACAAAGTAAGAAGATGTCTTAGAAAAGTGATAAACTTGTACTGCTTTCCATTGATACAATGTTTTATAATGTTCAGCAGATTTCTCATGATAAAGCACAGTCTAGAGGTTAAGAAAACATTTGTCATAACTCAGTGCAGTCCCTAGCTTAGGGTTTAGGCCTGCATGAATCTCTTAGTTTCTTGATGATGCTTTGAACTCAGGACATTAACATTTGTGTTGCAAGCATATAGCCAGTAGGGAAGTCTACTTGGCTGTAACTTGGCCTTGCCAATGAAATTTTATGTTGTTCCCCGCATCCTTCTGGAAGCTCCATGCCCCCTTGCTTCATGACGGGCACTCCTGAGTGAGCTCTCAACAATGATCTTCTTTGGTGAACATGTTATACACTCATTATGCACTTTTAATAATTTGTTGCTGTAATCTAGATACTTTAGTCATTCTCAGAAATGTGGCAAGGTAACCACAGTGTTTCCAGCATTGGAAAGAACTATAGTGGCAGAACTAAGATAAAAATATAAGTGTTCAGTTTTTAAAGCATGGAATCATCCAAATGATTCTCTTGGTAAGAAAATTCCAATAGTTGCATTTGTAGGCAGAGAAAGTTGAGTACAGGAGAATTTTGCTACAATACCTAATTTTCAGTGTCATGTATATATCAGTTAACTATTGATTATTACATATGAACATGATGATTTTAATCACATTATAGTAATGATGAGGCAAATTGTGAAGAAATTCAAAATGAAAGTTTTCATCTGTCTTGGACTTGGTGTATCCAAAGTACTTAACCTAAATGGTTCTCAAACTTTGATGAGTATTAGATGTACCTGGGAATTTAGTGACGACACTAAGGCTCAGGCCCTCTCCTACTCATGCACCTGGATCTCGAGGATACTCTGGTACACACCAGAGTTGAGAACAATTGACTCATAGCAATTCATTGGATACTTACAGCAAAGACTAAAGTACAAGGTGATAGGATTGGTAGAGAGCCAAAGGCCATTTCTTTCAGATGATAAATCAAAGGTTCAGAAAGATAAAGTGACTGGTTCAAAACAGAGTTATTGCATACACAGGATTCAAACCCACATTTTTTCCCACTCTACCTCAGGGTATATGCTTTTGAGAATTTCATAGCAGTAAATTCAAGGGTAAGTAATATGCCCCATAATATTATAGTATAATTATCAATTTAATAATAATTTTAGCTTTAAGTGCTGAAGAAATCAACAGTCTATATTGAAGCAATATATTGCTAGTGACTTAGTGAGTCATTTGCTTTTTTTTTTTAAAGGAATATTTCCATTTTCAACTGATCATGACATGAACAATAGAAAGCCTTGAAGACTGAAATTAATTTTTCCTTTTGTATTTTCCCAACAGGCAAATGACAGGAAGATCCAACGCAAAGCCATAAATGAGCTCACCAAGGTGCTGAATGATCTGTCACCTACATCTAACCTGAGGAAGAGAAAAAGGAGTCAGAGTCCGTTTTTTGTCCGGAGAGCATCAGAATAATGATTACCCTGCCCACAAGATTTGAATTTTAAAATCTAAATCTATTTATTACTATTTAATATTTTACATTATTTATATGTTTTTAGACGAAATAACCAAAGATGTATTTATAATGGAAACTTTTATGTAATGAAAATTAATATCTATTAATATATATGTATTATTTATAATTCCTGTATCTTGTCACTATTTCACTTGACTCTTTTTTTTTTATCTAACTGGGCACGACTATGTGATTATAAGGCTTTTATCTCAGGGGCTGACTAGATGGCAGACTTAAGCAAGACCCTGTGGGCTGTACATTTATTTCAGTGAATGATACAATGAACACTTACAAATGGTACCATCCATTTGGCACATGTCTGCATTCTGAGCCACTGCTTTAATGGTATATCAGACAGCACTTAAATGTGTCACGTTGTATGGCCTGTCTTCCCCTGATAAGAACATAACATCTCATGTGATATCATGCCTGGTGCTTTAGAATATTGTTGATCACTGTGTCTGCATCCCATTTATTTAATATATTTGAATAAAGTATAATTTTACAACAAATTATTCTGTATCCGTTTTTCTAAGTGGGGATTGTAGGAGTTGAAAGTCATTTTTCCCTAGGCAATTACAAAATTGGATTGTTGTTAACTGCCATTGAGTCGGTTCTGACCCATAGCGACCCTGTATAGGGTTTCCAAGGAATGGCTGGTGAGCTTGAACTTCTGACCTCATGGTGCAAACCAACTTTGCAGTCCAGTGCTTACCCCATAATGCCACACCAGGACTAAGTTCCTTAACAAGTAGTGTTTCTCTCCACTGGCAATTTGTTGGCTTCCACAGCTTTAGTTGGCAACTGTTTGATTATCTTTTCATGATATAGATTGAATTATGTCATCATTTGCTTTAGAGCTTTTCCATGTAGGATACACACTGGACTGCTAACCACAAGGTCAGTGGTTCAAACCACCAGCTACTCCTTAGAGACTCTGTATAGGGTCATTATAAGTTGGAACTGACCCCACAACACTTAACAACAACAACAGCAACAACCATGAAAAATAGTTCAAAGTACTTACCTTGGCTCACTAGACTTTATTCCTAGTATCTCCCCCAAGTCCCCAATGTACCCCTCATCTTCTCTTTCCCCCTCCCCATTCCCACCTTGAGCAAACACCCTTAGATAATGGAATGAAAAATATAAGCTCTACAGAGAAAAACCTAGCTTAGAATTTGAGTTCTGTCATTACAAGAAGGGTGGTCTTTAATAGATTATTCATGTTCTCTGAACTGGAAAGGAGGGTAATCCTACCTTCCTTATTACATTGTGGAAAGAGTTCACTCTCTCACTTAAGCAATAGCTACTAAAATGGCACCCACTATATGTCTAGTGGTATTTCAGGTACTTGAGATATCTTGTTGTTTTTAAGAGCCATTGAGTCAGTTTCAACCCATGAAGACCCAGTACAGGGTTTCGGAGGAGTGGCTGGTGGGTTTAACTGTTGACCTTGGGGTTAGAAGTCCAGTGCTTACCCTGTAGGACAACAATAGGACTCCGAGATGTCTCAGTAAACAACAAAGACAAGGAGAAAACAGATAATAAACAAAACACATGATGTGTCCGTAAATTGCATAGCATGTTAGAAGGTGACAGAAGCTAAAGATACAAAAAAATAAAAGTAGATAGGATGAGGAGAATTGGAAATACTATAAGTGAAATGGGAAGTGGGGATTAGAGGTTTGAATAAGAAGGTTTAAATAGTAAGCCTCACTGAAGAGGTGCCATTTGAAGAAGTACTTGGAAACGATAAGGGAGGAAGTTATTTAAATTCCAGGGACTAAGATGAAGATGAGGCTATCTTTGGGAGGTCATTATTCAGCTTACCACAGGAGATAGAACAGGGTGCAGAGGCAGTCTGAGTGAGGTAAAGAGGTATCCACTCAGGTAAGGTATTGGCAGGTTGATTGCTTACAGGAGAATTGATTAAATAAATAAATATATTAAGGATAATGGGAACCAAGTTTTTCACTGCTGGTACAGAAAGGAAGAAAATTAGAATAAATGCTATGATTTGAGTTGGAGTTGGATGTATTAGTACAAACCTATATATATGGAATCCTGGTGTGGCACTGTAGAACTGGACTGCTAACCAGATGTTCAGTGGTTCAAATCCACCAGCTGCTTCTTAGAATCCCTAGAATTCAGAGGATCACTGAGTCAGAACCAACTCTATGGCACTCAAAACGGAAATATACCAGGATATATACATATGTATATATAATTGTTGTTAAGTGTTGTTGAGTCAGTTCCAACCCATAGCGACCTCGTATATGGTTTGTGAGGAGTGGCTGGTGAGCTTCAACCACTGACTTTCTTTTTATATACACCTATGGTGACTCGACAGCACATAACAACAACAACAACAACAACAATGGTGATGGTGGTGGTGTGCCATGGAGTTGGTTCCGACTCATAGAGACCCTGTATAGGGTTCCTGAGGCTGTAAATCTTTACAGGAACAGAAATCTTCATCTTTCTCCTGTGGAACAGCTGGTAGTTTCAAATTGCTGACCTTGAAGTTAGCAGCCTGACTTGTAACCACTACGCTACCAGAGCTCCTTATATACAAACACATACACACATACACACACACACAGAGGAAGTCCTGGTGTAGCATTTTGGGTTAATGAGCTAGACTGCAAAGTCTGTTTGGATGGTAAAGTTGGTGGTTCAAGCGCACCAGTGATTCCTTGGAAAACCTATACAGGGTTGCTATAGGCTGGAACTGACTCGATGACACTAAACAATATATATATTGTTACTGACACTTAACAATATATATGTTGCTTTTATTAGGTGCCATCCAGTTGGTACCGGCCCATAGTGACTGTATGCACAGCAGAACGAAACACTGCCTGATCTTGGGACAACCTCACTATTGTTGCCACGCTTGAGTCCATCGATGCTGCCACTTGTCCAATCCATCTCATTGGGGGTCTTCATCTTTTCCTCTGACCCTCCACCTTACCAAAAATGATATCCTTCTCCAGTGACTGATACCTCCTGACAATGTGTCCAAAGTATGAGAGACGAAGTTTGGTCATCTTGGCTTCTAAGGAGCACTCTGGCTGCACTTCTTCCAACACAAGATCTGTTGGTTATATGGGCAGCCCATGGCACATTCAATATTCTCCTCCAACACCATAACTCAAAAAGCATAAATTCTTCTACAGTCTTCCTTATTCACTGTCCAGCTTTCACACGCATATGAGGCTATTGAAAATACCATGGCTTGGGTCAGGCACACCTTAGTCCTCAAGCTGGCATCTTTACTCTTCTATGCTTTAAAAAGTTCTTGTGTAGCAGATTTGCCTAATACAATATGTCATTTGGTATCTTGACTGCTGCTTGACAGCTGCTAGTTGATCCAAGAAGAATGAAGTTCTTGACAACTTCAATCTTTTCTCTGTTGATAGGAATGTTGTTTATTGATCCAGTGGTGAGGATTTTTGTTTTCTTGTCATTGAGATGTAATCCATATAGAAGGCTGTGCTCTTTGAACTTCATCAGTAAGTGTTTTAAGTCCTCTTCATTTTCAGCAAGCAAGGTTGCATCATCTGCATATCACAGGTTGTTAATGAGTCTTCCTCCAATCCTGATGC
>NW_006408551.1:19631601-19657006 GCF_000296735.1 Chrysochloris asiatica | reverse complement strand
CTTGGTAGAAGCTTTCATGTGCTTTAGGTAGAATCCAGCAGCAACATTTATAAGTCTATTTTGTGTCATTGCATCTTTCTTGGGAGATACCCGCTGGCAGATGCTCAGAGTCACAGGAATTATTTACACATCCTGGTGTGACAATATGGCCTAATGTGCTGGACTGCAAGATTGTTTTGAACCTCACGGTCAGAAGTTCAATCTCACCAGCTGCTCCTTGGAAACACTATACAGGATTGCTATGAGTGGGAACTGACTCAATTGTACTTAATAACAGCAACATGTAATTAAGAAGATATATAATACTGGCTTCACTAAAGAAGTAAGACAAGTGATACATACATATGATGTTGTACTTATCCTACAGTACCACACCAAGATTCCATATATGCAATGTTGTTGTTTGTGTTAAGTGCCGTCAAGTCAGTTCTGACTCATAGTGACTCTACATAGGGTTTCTGAGGCTTTTTAATAGTCTTCATAGGAGCAGAAAACCTTATCTTTCCTCCACCAACTGGCTGGTGAACTCGAACTGTGGACCTTGTGGTTCACAGTTGTATGGAGCCATTGTGCTTCCCATATATGTGATAGATTTATATCAAAGAAATGGATCGCACAGTTGTAAATGCTAGCAAGTCCCAAGTCTTTGGGTCAGATTTCTGGCAGGACGCTACTTTTGACTCACCTAGCTGCAAGAGCTAATGTATCCAAGATCGGCAGGTCAGATGGCGGCTACTGACTACGGAGACTGACAAATCTAAAACCAGCAGGTAAGATGGCAGGCTGCTGCCTCAAAGACTGTGGAGGCTAATGAATCCCAAGAGGCAAGTAATTTGGCAGATCATTGGCTCCAAGAACTGGATGATGACAAGACAAGTTAGATGAAGGGTGTAAATTGAACAAGAAGTAAAAGAGTTTTACCAGAATGTCCATTCTGGTATATTGGATACAGACTACTTTTGGAGAAAACTTCCTTTCAACTGGTTGGTTGCTAATAGTCGATCTCATCATGGGAGATGACTATGCCGTTAGATAGCTACTAAACTACATCATCACTGTCAAACCACTGAGTATCATGGCCCAGCCAAGTGACCCACAACAGAAGATAAACAGTGATGCTTTCCATGTAGCACTAGTGATTGGCATATTCACTGGGGTCTATGATACCTCAGTATCCATATATATTACTTCTGAGTCTTTCCAAATATACTAATCTAATTTGCTGCTCACATTTTCTGATGATTCTGCCTAGACTACTAGAAACTTTCCTAAAAATTATGGCATCCCTTGGTGAGCTAACAGAGACCTGAAAAAGGCCTTCAGATACAGGGAAAATGAGTCAATACTGGGTATCATGGAAAAGTTTAAAACATGATAAATAGATACAATGTAAGGCTAAATGGCTAGGTGAGTGGTCCTACTATTAGCCGAGGCTGGTGCAGTAAAAAATGTCTTTATCTTTGAGGAGTGGGTAATATAAAGTAAACAAAAAAGCCACAACTGAACAAGCTTTAAAAACGGGAAGGTGAAGGAGACTGATTTAAAGGGAAAGCAGACTATTTGTCTCAGTGTGGGTGGCATTGCCCTATCAGATGCACTCCTCATAAGACAGATGAGAACTGAGCCAATCAGTCCTGTTCAGCTTAGTTGCAATGTTTGGCCATTAGGATATATCCAGGTTGTTGTTGGATGCCATTGAGTTGGTTCCAACATACAGCGACTCTGTATAGGGTTTCTGAGGAGCAGCTGGTGAGTTTGAACTGCCGACCTTGTGGTTCACAGTGTAGTGGTGATCACATAGCACCATACCAGAAGTCTGCAGGTTAGCAGATTCCAATTTTTTTTTTTTTCAATCTTTTATGGTTTTACAACATTTATATTTGGTGATAGTGAGAGAATATGTAAATTAACCTTGGTATCTTGATGCTTCTGAAAACTCAGGAAATAAGTAGTTTTCCTTCTTAAGTCATTCAAAGACCTCAATCGTTTACATTATTTTCTGGTTTAGCCAAATAGAACTCAGTTTTTGTTCTACTACATATGCTTTAATGAAAACCATGTACCTTCATACTGATTACATATCCAATGCTTAAAACCTATCATTGAATAAGATGAAAAGGCTGCTAAGATCTAGTCTGTTTGTTTCCATCTGTGGGATTAAGGAAAATTTCCATTTCCCCCATCTGTGAAAAATGCTTTAAATTGGGATAAATAAGTGAACTTATTGTATCTCATAATATTTTCCCTCACGATTTAAAAAGAAACAGGAAGTGGAAAGAATGTTCTAGGATCCTCATAATGGTGTCCTTAGTGTATCCAAACAGAACAGTGATTCAGAACTATTGTAATGTGGCTATGAACTTTATATGAAATGCCATAAACTTTCTTAGAATATTTCTTTCCATTTAAAAATAATAAGAGTAATAGATCTTGAGCTTTTCTATGTCCTCAATGATCCTGAGCTACTGATGTTAAAAATGTTTTATCACTACCCTAGGTGAGAATTATTTTTGATGGTGTAGTGAAGATCTCTTGAGGGGCCCTGCAAGCTCCCAATAAAAGGGGACATCAGCCAAAGGAATTGAAGGAAGAACATTGCTTGCATAAACTGGGACAGTGGCTCACTTAATTTTCTCAAGCAAGTTGGGAAAATTAAATTTCCCCATAACTTCCAGAATAGTGGGTCAAATGGGAATAAAGGAATCTTCTTTCTTCTTTTTAGGGTGATTGTATATATGAAGGAGATAATGTACTAGGGGAGTCCTAATGTGACACTGTAGGATAAGCACTGGACCACAATGTCAGTTTGAACCATAAGGTTGGTGCTTAAAACTCACCAACCACTCCTCAGAAATCCTATACAGATAGCTATGAGTTGGAAGCTCGATGACACTTAACTACCACAATGTACTAGGACAAGTCAAAAAGGATTGCTGTGAGGATTCTAGTTCATACATGAATGAATTTGTTCCAAACAAAACCTGTTTAAACACATCTTTGCAATCAGTGGATGGCTGTTGACAAGTTCTCTCAGTAATACATTTGTCTTTGCCTAGTTGTTGTTGTTGTTATGTGCCGTGGAGTCAGCTCTGACTCATAGTGACTGTGTACAGGGTTTCCGAGGCTGTCAATCTTTACAGGAGCAGAAAGCTTTATCTTTCTCCCGAGGAGCAGCTAGTAGTTCAAACTGCCGACCTTAAAGTTCGCAACCCAATTCATAACCACTATGCTACCAGAGCTCCTTTTGGCTAGTTAGGGTGCCATCAAAAAAAAAAAAAAAAAAATCTAGACAAACTGTAAACATCTGCTGAGCCAGTTCAATTTAAGGCAGAAAAGTCTGCTCACCAGTTTATGGTGATTGTTTTTGGGATTCCCAAAGGATAATCTTGATAGAGGAGTCTTAGTGTGGGGCTGTGGGTTAATGCCCTAGACTGCAAAGTCAATTTGAATAGCAAGGTTGGTGGTTTAAGCTTACCAGCCACTCCTCAGAAACCCTATACAGGGTCGCTATGTGTTAGAACCAACTTGGCGGCACTTAACAACAACAACACAACAATCTTGATAGATGCTCTTGAAGGACATAGACCAATCATATAATTTATTAGAAATAAATTATAATTGAAAACTGTATTGGCGAGAAAAAGGCCAGGAATGCTGCCAAGGAATTATTTTCTATGCAGTGTTCCTGATTCTTTGAGGCTAAAAAGAGGTATCCTATGAGAATTTCATTGGGAAACTTTACCACATCCACCCTACAGCCCTGATCTTTCCCCTTCACTTCACTCCTTTTTGTTACCCAAACTCATTGAAAAGGAACACGAATTGAGTCCCTCAAGGATTCTAAATTGCCATTTTGATGTGGTGTAAATTGAAGAGTGCAGAATTCTTCGGGGAAGGTTAGAGAGATAGCAACATTGCCTTTGTAAGTGCATAGACCTAGATGGAGGATATGTTGAGAAATAATAGCTTCACATATTGATATTTTTGTTTAATAAAAGTTTCTAAGATTTTGGAACCATGCTTTATTGCAGAGAAATGTGTCATGCAATGCAGAACTTCTAACATCCCTGGTTTCCCAAAGCATGAAATGCCAGAAGAACTTTTGGTATCATTGTGAGAATCAAAGTTGCCTGTGTATATTTCCAAATTACTTGGGGAGCTGTGGTAAACCTCATTTAGCCCTAATGCTACTGAGCTACTTGAACTCTAGGAACCTTTTAGAAGGTTGTGCATATATGAATCCATAACTTTGGACAGTTATCGGTAGCTTGTCTGAGCAGCACAGAGGTCAGGGGTCACATGACTATGACTGAGGGACAGAAGGTCAGAGTGAGTGCCTGTAGACATGGCTGACAGGCGGTTTTCCTGACTGGAGAATTGCTGTATCTTGAGCATTTCTGATCCTGAATTGTAATGTTAACTTACCTAATACATTCCATAAGAGTGAGACTTTGTGGGTTCTGGGTGGCCAATGCAATGGATTATTAAACCCAGCAGAGAAGTATAAAGCACTGTGGGAGGGACCTTTGGTGTCAGAATTGATAAAGGAGGAAAAGGGGTGGAGGCCTGATGGACCTTCCATCATAGGAATTGGCTTTGGACTGGTAATGAATTTCTCACTTCTCGTTGTAAGTCGGAGATCAGATGTCACTTCCATGCCATTTTTATAACAAGGCACTGGAAACACTAGGGAAATAAGAATCATGAAAATAAATAACTAATCTTGGGTAAGTTGGGGGCACTAGGAATCTTGGGTAGCAGAATCTTGATTAACTTGTTTTTTTTTTTTGACATTAAATTTTGTTGTTGTTGTTAAGCGCTGTTGAATCGGTTCAGACTCATAGTGACCCTGTTTACAATTTCCAAGGAGTGGCTGGTGAGTTTGAACTTCCTACCTTGTGATTCAAACTGATCTTGCAGGCTAGTGCTTTATCCCACAGCATAAGAACAGAAAATTCTGTACATTAGGAAAATGGCATGCTGGAAACTATGGACCAGGAGTTAGGAAATTCCCACTGTAAGTTTCCTTAGGACAACATATGCGGTTAGGACATAACTAAAAGGGCAAGACCCCAAAGCCATACAAGTCTATAAGCTTATGATCATGGATGATATAATGCTACCAATTTATGGAATTATAGCCATTAAGGCAGTTGTTTGTCATAATGTAAATAAAATCAATGATTGTTCTCCTGAGTTCATTTCTCACTTAATTGCAATTCATGACTCAGGATTACTAGAGGTGAACTATAAAACAGATCAGAGGAGGCAGCTCAAAAGAGGAACACATCAAGATTCACTGAAGGGCTATAGCCAAAGAAAATGTCCATACAATTGTTAGCAACATTCTCAACTTCCTGAAGTTTGCATCTTTCCAAGGATATAAAGTTATTAGATTCTTAACCGATGTTCATTTATGAGAAAAATGAATTCTGTTTTCAGCTCTGTTTTCTTGAGATTTCTGTTTTCTTGAGATTTTAAAGATAAATCTTGTGGTAGCTGGTCTTCTGTCTCCCATTGTTCATGAACTCAAGTTGAATGACACAAAAAAGGACTGCTAAGATTTGAAAGCTAGCAAAAGAATTGTTGATTAGAAACTATTGTTTCCAGTCTATAGGTGGTGTAAATAGTTAGCAGCCTTGACAGCTAATGGAAAGATTGGAAGTTGAGTCAGAGGCACCTGGGAAGAATGTCCTGACAATCTACTTCTAAAACCCAGTCTTTGAAAACCCTATGGTACACAGTTCTACCTTGACACACAAGGGTCACCATGAGTCAGATTTGACTTGATGACAACTGGAAAGATTATCATTTCCAGTATCAGGACAGTGGCCCAGAGGCCCTCTTGAAGTAGAAGGAGGAGAAGAGTGGGGCTAGGGGAAAATTCCAGCACAGCTCCAGGGAAAGGGTCACTGCAAGTGTTTCTACTTCTGTTGTCAGAAGAGATTGAGTTGGGAAACAAGGTTCTAGTTTTCAAAAATTTCCCCTGTCAAACATCTTAAAGGTCACATATCTATTAGTAAAAGAATGTTTTTAACCACATAAGTTTCAGCAAAATCAAAATCAAATGCAACTAAGGAAACCATTTAAAAAAAAAAAAAACCTGAACTAAGGGAAATAGTTTTTTAATCTGAATGGCTTGAAGTTCTCAATGGCATAGCAGTGTCAGGGAAACCACAGACGGGTTTCTACTTTAAAATGTGGAAACTTGTTTATTTTTGTCTTTTTCCTATCTCAGAGACTAGACCAGAATGTTGGTGTTAAAAATGTATTTGCATGCTGCTCACCAAAACAGTTATAGGTAGAATGGGAAACCGTGAAGTGATGTGCTCTGGCATCTGAACGACTTTCAGGAGTGGTGAGAAGAGGCAGTCTCCTAACTACTGACAAGGAGGGTTAGACATTTGTTTTCCATTCCTCATCAGAGACAGTCAGTGGGAAGAGGCAGAGTTTGAAGAGATAACAGGAAGCAGCTTTTCAGCAGTGAAACAAGAGGTCATATATAGATTTAGTAGATGGGAGTGGTAGAGGAGACAGGAAAGCAGGATGACAAAAGATTCAAAAGGGAGAGCTAAAGGGAATCTGGTGTGCTGTTGTAGAATAAACACTGGACTGCTAACCACAAGGTTGGCGGTTCAAACCCACCAACTGCTCCTTGAGAACCCTGTTGTTGTTGTTGTTAAGTGCTGTAGAGGCAGTTCTGACTGATGGTAACCTTGTATAGAGTTTCTGAGGACCACTGGTGAGTTAGAACCATGATGAGCTTGAACCACCGACCTTGTGGTTTAAAGCAACCTCGAGGGTCACTATGTGTTGGAACTGACTCGATGGTACTTAACAACAGCAACAAAGGTGATTTGAAATTAGGTAATATTTGAACAAACAACAAAAAGTAATATTGAAGTTACTACAGACTGCCAGAAGAACAAATCAATCTGTCTTGGAAGAAGTACAGCTAGAAAGCTCCTTAGAAGTAAGGATGACAAAACTTTGTCTCATGGACTTCAGGCATGTTAGCAAGAGAGAATAATCCATGGAGAAGGACATAATGCTTATAACACAGAGGGCTAGCAAAAAGAGAACGACCCTCAATGAGATGGATTCACAGAGTGAATGCAGCCATGAGCTCAAACATAAAAGTCATTGTGAGGAGGATATGGGAGTGGGCAGTGTTTTGCTCTGCTGTACACAGGATCCCTATACATTGGAACTGACTTGATGGCTCCTAACAACAATGACAAAAAGTTGATATGGAGTCCTTGAATGGTACAAATAGCTAGTATGACGGACTCCTAATGGAAAGATTGGCGCTTTGAGTCCATCAAAAGCAAGGCCTGGTAATATACTTTCCCAAATTCAGCCACTGAAAGTTTGTGGAGCACAGTTCTACTCTGACACACATGGGATGGCACATCATCAGCCTCCATTGTGCATGGGTTTGCCATGGGTCTGAAGCCCACTTGAAGGCAGTTAACAACAACAATTCTTTAAAACAGACTATCTTGAAAACAGGACTCCTGGTTTAGTATTGTAGGATAAGCACTGTACTATGAACCATAAAGTCGGCAGTTCAAACCCACGATTTGCTCCTTAGAAAACCCTGTACTGGGTCGCTGTGAGTCAGAATTGACTTGACAACACTTAACAATCTTGAAAACATAAAGGAATAAAGAAGTGAGAGTGAGATGGGACAGTTAATAATTAAGAGTCAAGGACTCCAATTAGCTTCATGGTTTTAGATGTCATCCAGTTAGTTGGTTCAGTAATCTTTTCTTGCTAGACAATCTTTTCTCTCCCTGCTCACTGTAAAGTGTACAGATAAGATTTTTTAGGACTGTCCTTTTTTTTCTTTTTTGGTAAACGATGATAAACAACTGCCAGAATGAAAGAGATGTAAAAAAGCACTATGATAAAAATGGTTATTCGAGTTTTTGTTTAGGAAATAAAGAACCTTAACAATTCCTCCCTTACCAAGTGTGCAAAGATATATGTAAAGTAATTATATATCACTAACCCCATCTTCCTAATCAGATTTTGAAAAAGAAGGTTTGATCGTAATCAGAGTATTATCTTTATTTGGCACAAACCTCAGGACCACTTCAAAGAACTTTTATTTTAAGTCATATTTAATTACTGCCACCCTCTCCTCATAACTAAATCTAGACTTTAAGAAAATAAATTTGTTTTTTATCTATTCAACAAACTTTACTTAGAACATGTATATTGGTGATTCCATATTTCTAAGAGGCGATCCCTGACCAGAAGGAATTTTGAATCTAATAGAAAGGCAGACAAGAAAATATGTAATTTCAAGATTATAATGGGTTATGGCAGTGATGTGAAGAGAGTGCTAAAGAAACATGCTTCTGGAAGATGAGGTGAAGGAGGAAGAAACTTTCAGGTATAAGCCAATGGTGTTGTTGTTGTTAGGAGTCATCAAGTTGGTACCAACTCTTAAAGACCTGATACACAACAGAATGAAACACTCTCTGATCCTGTGCTAACCTCACAATCATTGCTACATTTGTGTCTATTTCTGCTGCCACTGTACCAACCCATCTCGTTGGGGTCCTTTCTCTTTTTCTTTGACCCTCCATTTTACCTTCTCTAGGAACTGGTCCCTCCTGACAAAATAACTGAAGCATAAGAGACAAAGTCTGGCCATCCTGGCTTCCAGGGAGCATCTGGCTGTACTTCTTCCAATACAGATCTATTTGTTCTTTTGGCACTCCACGGTACTTTCAATATTCTCCTCTGACTCCATAGCTCAAATGCACCAATTCTTCTATGTTCTTCCTTATTCACTGTCCAACTTTCACATGCATATGAAGTTATTGAAAAATAGCATGACTTGGATCAGGTACACCTTAGTCCTCAAATGACATCTTCAAAGCAGTCTTGTGCCGAAGATTTGCCTAATGCAATATGTCGTTTGAGCTCTTGATTTCTGTTTCCATGAGTGTTGATGGTGGATCTGAGGACAGAAGGTTTTATTTTTCACTTTCCTGGGATCTAACACAGCCTAAATCCAGGATAACAAAAGGACTTCAAAACAATTTATTTTATTGTTGTAAACATATATAGAACAGAGCGCTAGCCAATTCAACATTTTTCATGTGTAAAATTCAGTGACACCAGTTACATCAATAATGTTGTGCAACCATCACCAATATATATTGCCAAATTTTCCATCACCATGAATAGAAACTCAATGCTTTTATGCAACTCAACATGAAGAAACAGACAGAAACAGTTGTCGCATAACATCCAAGAGAACTAACGAAAAAGGAAGAACTGTCTGATTTCATTACTGAAGCTTTTTCTAACACCCTCTACATCACCCATTCAGAAAGAAACAAACAAGATGGGAATGAACAGCAGGCAAGGCCCAGAGAGAACAGAAGAGAAGGTGCAAAAAGAGAAGGGTACAACATCCAAGGGACAGTCATATAGGGGGATTTAAAAAGCTGAGATTGAAGAGTCTCTACTTAAGTTGTATGGACTCAATGTGAATTGTAAGCTCATTAACCAATTACGTAGTTTTACTTATTTTTTTACAGGTCGGTGTTTCAAGCTCACCAGAAGCTCATCGGAAACCCTATATACGGTCGCTATGGATCAGAAATGACTCAACAGCACTTAAGAAGAACAACAGTCTATGTACTGTTTAATAACCTGTTGTGGTCCTGTGCTTGTATGCTAACCACAAACTTGGTGGTTCAAACCCACCAGTTGCTCCTTGGAAACCTTATACAGTGTTGCTATGAGTCAGAACCAACATGATATCACTTAACAGGGAACATTCTGCTAATATTGGGTTGCTTGGGCTATCTTTGATTCCATAGTCTTTAATTCCTGTAAGCATTTGGACCTTACCTCATCTCTTTCTTAACCTGTATCCCATTCTTCTTTACTCCTTGAAACTCTTTCTTTGTGCTGTCTGGAACCCAAGGTGGATCACCAGTAGCACTCCCTGTGTTCTCAGCCCCTTCTGTGACTGTTCTCTCACTTTATAACTAAAACCTGGATTTCATCAAATGACACCTCTTCCCTGAAACTGCCTTGAAAAGTGATTGCTTTCTCTTCACACAATTTTCCAACAACGGAGCCTAGCGGTAGCAGGTTAGGACTTCTTTATATCCTTTTGTTCCTGCCAGATCATTCTCCTGTTCTCTACTTTAAATGCTTCCACATTTGGCTGTCATGCCATACATTTATATTCACCTGAGGAATCTGAGAGCCTTCAGTCATTTCCCCTCATTCCTCGAAGATCTCGACTCTCTCCAACAGTACTAATGTTATGATTATTGGTGTTTTCCATATCCATGCAGATGGTCCTTAAATGTTCTGCCCTCTCATTTCCTTAACTTCCTCTCATCCAGGGATCTTGTCCTTCATCTAGTCCACTGTTATAATTTAAAGCTTTCCATTACCAATACCTATAAACTTTCCATAATGTCAAGGTAAAACAGAATTCACTGAGCATTACCTCTGATAGGCTGATAGCTCTAGATTTCTTTTCTTAGTTCCATAAGGCAATGAATGGTCTACCTTATCTCTCCTCTTGGATGTCTAGCAGATATTTTAGACTTTCTAAAGAAAAATCTTTGATTTTTCCCCCCTTAAATCTATTACTCTTTGTGATATTCTTATTTCAGCAAATGGCACCAACTTCTCTCCAGTTAATCTAGACAGAGTCTGGTCATCATTCTTGATTCTTCCTTGTTTGGGAGTTATTGTTGAGAGCCATAAAACTGGTTCCAACCCATAGCAACCCTGTATAGGGTTCCCAAGGTACAACTGGTGAGCATGAAATGCCTACCTTGTGGTTCAAACCGACTTTACAGTCCAGTGCATTAACCCACAGCACCACACCAGGACTCCAATCTTGAACATATCCTACCTGAATTTAGAGATCATCTCAAGAATAGGTTTCATGAATTAAACATTAATAACCAAAGACCAGAAGAGTGGTGAGATGACATCAAGAACAACATATAGGAAGAAAGCACAAGGTATTAAGAAAACAAGAAAGAAGGAAAAGACTAAAATGCATGTCAACAAAGATTCTGAAACTTGCTCTCCACATAGACATGCTAAAACAAATGGAAGAAATGAGGAGATAAAAGAACTGAAAATTTCAAAGGACAACTCAAAAAAGATAGAGTCAAGTATTATAATGAAGTGTACAAAGACCTGGCAATACAAAACCAAAGGGAATAACACACCCTGCATTTCTTAAACAGGAGGAACTGAAGAAAAAACCTAAGCCTTGACTTGAAATATTGAAGGATTCTATGTGAAAAATAAGAAGCTCTGGTAGTGTAGTGGTTATGTATCGGGCTGCGAACCTTAAGGTCAGCAGTTCGAAACTACCAGCCACTCCGAGGGAGAAAGATGAGGCATTCTGCTCCCGTAAAGATTAACAGCCTCGGAAACCCGGTATAGGGTCGCTATGGTTCAGAACTGACTCCACGGCACTTAACAACAACAACAAATGTGCAAAATAGTGAATAAAACAGGAAGCATGAAATGAAGACAAAAGGTATATACAGAGTCATTATACCAAAAAGAAATGGTCGATGTTCAGCCATTTCAAAAAGTAGCCCATAATCAAGAACTGATAGCACTAAAAGAAGTCCACGGTACAGTGAAAGCATTGGCGGAAACAAGGCTACAGATTTTGATGGAATGCAAATGGAAACATTTCAGCAAACTGATACAGCATTGTATGTGTTCATTCATCTATGCCAAGAAATATAGTGTATCCTCTATCAAGGAGCTCTGGTAGCATAGTGGTTACAAATCAAGATGCTAACCTCAGGAACAGCAGTTCGAAACAACCAGCTGTTCCATGGGAGAAAGACGAGGCTTTCTGCTCCGGTAAAGATTTACAGCCTCAGAAACCCTGTACAGCGTCGCTATGAGTCAGGACTGACTGCACACCGCCACCCTAGGCTGACTGGAATAGTTGTGCCCTGAATATTTCTGACCCTGAACTGTAACCTGTTAACTTCTCTAATAAACCCCATTGCTGTGATTGTGGTGTCTGAGTCCTGTGTGGCCATTGCAACGAATTAATGAACTCAATTGAGGAGCAGATAGTGTTGTGGAAAGACTGGTTGGTGCCATATAGTGTTGTAACCCCCGACGAGCTGGGTTGATACAAAGGCAGCAGCAATGGGTTTAAGCGTAACTAAAGTTGTGAGGATGGTGCAGGATTGGGCAGTGTTTTCTTCTATTGTGGATAGGGTCTTTACAAGTCAGAACCGATTTAACGGCACCTGGAGTCCTGGTGTGGCGCTGTGGGTTAATGTATCAGACTGCAAAGTCATTTGAACTGCAAGGTTGGTGATTCAAGCTTACCAGCTACTCCTTGGGAACCCTATACAGGGTCATTATGGGTTGGAATTGACTCGATGGCACTTAACAACAACAACAACAATAACAGCAGCAACATATATATGCCCTTATAGCAACAACAAATATATGCTTATAGGATAATCACTGGGTTGCTAAATGCAAGATTGGCATTTCAAATATACCGACTGCTCTCAGAAATCCCATTCAGGGTTGCGATGAGTCAGAATTCACTCAATGGCACACAACATATACGTATATTGTTGTTGTAGTTATTAAGTGCCATTGAATGGGTTCCGACTCATAGTGAGGCTGTATGGGGTTTCTGAGACGTGTTTGGTGAATTTGAACCACCTACCTTGAGGTTATCTACCCAACGCTTATCCTACAGCACCGCATCAGGATTCATATGTATAACTTACAATTTTAATCATTTTTGAGCATATAATTCAATGGAATTAGTTATATTCACAATGTTACGCAGTCACTACTCTATGTGTTTCCAAAATATTTTCATTATGCTCAACTGAAGCTCTGTACCCAATAAGGAATAACTCCATATTCTCCCCTGGTTCCTAGTAATTGCTAATCTGCCTTCTGTCTCTGTATATTTAATAGTCATGTGGCCTTTGTAAGTCAGATCAGATCATATCGCTCTTTCTGCTTAACAGTAATTTCTGTTGAATTTGAAATAAAGTCTTAATTTCTTATCTACAATTCCCTGATCCTCTCCCTGGTACACTGATGTTATCTTCTAATGTTCTTTCCCTGTTCACTGGGTCCGAGAAACTGACCTCCATTCATCACACTAATACGTCATTCCTTTTCACTAATGGTCTTTTAAAGTGTATTTACTTAATATTCTGTCTAGAAAGCTTTCCTTTTGTCCAACCTAAAGATGCTTTTATTTTGTTATCTTTCAGGTCTCAATTTTTTATATTATTCCTTCTCGCTTTCTTTTTTTGATCACCTTCTTTAAAAACAGATCACCCACAGTCACACTCTATTATTGTTGTTGTTGTTAAGTGCCGTTGAGTTGGTTCCAACTCATAGTGACCCTGTATAGGGTTTCCAAGGAGCAGCTGGTAAGTTTGAACTGCCAACCTTGTGGTTCAAACCAACCTTGAGATCGAGTACTTATACTATGATGCCATACCTGGACTGTATTACAGCCATGCATTTATTTCTCTCATGACATGTCTCATTTCCCTGGCTAATTATTAAAGTAGGATGATGCATTGTGACTTTTTTTCCACATTAAATGTAATTTTAGGAGCTCTTGGAGCCTGTTGCATATTTAATAGCTGCTCAACCCAATATATTACTTAACAGTACTCTTAAGTGACCTGCCCTGGATACTGTTTTAAGTATTTACAAGTGTAAATCTTTGTTAAACTTCTTCATTTTGATAATGCTCTGGATTATCTGGATATTATTTATCTTCTCAGTTCATGGCAAGAAGCTCAGTTAAGTGAGTCAAGTTATTTGCTTCAAGGATCTTAGTTTTGAACTTTTCCCATTTGAAACTATGATGGTCTCTTTCTCCCTCAGTTAAGAAGTACAAGGATAAGTAAAAATGTACCACTACTAGGATTCCACTTCATGCATGAATGGGTTTGTTCCAAAAAATATTATTTAAACGTCTCTGCAATCAGTGAATGGAACATACTTGTCTTCGTCTCATTAAATTGCCCTAAAAAAAAAAAAAAAGGATTTTTTTTTTTGTGCCATATGAGGGGCAGGTGGGTATTTTAATGACAGAGTTAAAATAAAAAATTTAACAAAATTCAAGTGGATATCTTCCTGACATTTTGAAGCTTTGCAACAAGCTTATAGAAATGGTGCTCCACATAAAGCACCAATTTTATATGGATCGATTTTTAAGGTAGGTTGGGAAACCTCAAAGATGAACTCAAGGCAGAGAGGTCAGCTCAGAAGGTTATGGCAACTGTTTTTTGGGACCCCAAAGCAGGGGTCATTTTCTGAAAGGACACAAGATGATTCAAGTGGCTAATTATAAAGAGTTTATAGGAAACCGCAAACTACATTGGTGATGAAAAGGCCTGGAAAATTGCACCATGGAAATTTTTTCCATTGCTACAATGCACCTGCTCATTTTTCGAGGGTAATAATGGTTGTACTATGTTTTATTGAGAAACTCAAACAACATTTAAAAGGAACACTATCTGAATTCCTTGAGGATGCCAAAACTGCCATTTTGACACAGTGTAAATTGAAAAGTGGATAGCAAAGTTGGCTTGAACGGCAAAGTCTGCAGTTCAAACTCACCAGCTGTTCTTCATAAACCCTATACAGGGTCACTATGAATCAGAAACAACTTGACAGCACTTAACAACAACGGCAACAACAAATTGAAAAGTACAGAATTCTTTGGGGGAAGGGTTAGAAAGATGGAAACACCATCTTCAGAAGTGTGTAGACCTAGATGGAAGATGTGTTGAAAAACAGTAGCCTGTATTTTGATATTTTTGTTTAGTAAAGATTTCTATGATTTTGTAATAGTCCTGGTGTGGCATGATAGATAAACACTGGACTTCTAACCACAAGGTTGGAGGTTAAAACTCACCAGCCACTCCTCAGGAACTCTATATAGGGTTGCTATGAGTTAAAACCAAGTCAGTTGCATTAATAACAACAACAATGATTTTGTAGCAACACTCCCTGCCTTACCCTCATATATTAGCCTGCTTAACAATTAAACCCTTTTTTTTTTTTTTTTTTTTTTACACGTGCTGTTGATTTCTACTGGAAACTTAGAGTATGAGCTAGTACATATGAGAATTATATAGTAAACATTATCTTAACTTGATTTCATTGAATGTATTTTGTGCATAGGGGAAAAAAATGTTTAGGTTTTTGGTTCAGACCAACAATCACATTTACGTACCCTCCCTTTCAGAACAATAGTGAATAAATTCATGGAAATACTTATCAAGAGAAGGTAAATATAGTGAAGACTTCAGATTTTGAAAATTTTCAGATGGGAAGAAAGTAGACAGGATTATATTAAGAGAAATCACAGCAAATAGGCACTGTCCAGATAACAGAAGAAGCAACAGTGTAGGTGGAGACAGGTGCCCTTGGCAAGTGCAAAGAATAGGAATGAGAAGCAGGCCAGAAATCCAAGACTATAATTAATTGAAGAGTTGTAAAGAGAATACTGTATGAATCAGCTTCCACCCATAGTGATCCAGTTATAGAATTGTCTCAATACTAAATCTGGAAACTATGCTTTCAAATAATCTGCATGAGAAGGCTCAAGATAATAGTTTAGAAGGTAACACTGGGGATGGAGAAGCATTCAGGCCTACTCCCAACCTATATGCCGAAAGGCCATTATTGACAGTTCTTCTTTGATACAAATCGCTTGTAACTAGAAATTTCTAGGGAGATATCTTCTGAATGCCTGATGTTTATATTAGTTAGTGATCTCTCAACCATAAATTTGAAAATATACAAAATGTTACCATTTTTGGAAAAATCAGGAACATAAAAAAAAGAGAATGGTGATCAAACAGAACAATTCACTTCAGGAAATGAAAATAACGTTAAACATTTTAGTGACTTTTGAAAAATTTGATAAGATATTGTATTTGCAAAATATGAAAATTACAAAATTGAATTTATAAAATTTAAAGAAAACTAATGTTAAAAATAAAGTCAACAGAGTTTTAGAAGAAAATTTCAAGAAAATATTCCATGATAATAGTGTCCTGGTGTGGGGCTGTGGGTTAATGTGCTGGACTGCAAGGTTGGTTTGAACTGCAAGGTCAGTGGTTCGAGCTCACTAGCCACTCCTTGGGAACCTTATACAGAGTTGCTATGAGTCAGAACCATTAATCACTAGGAAAAATGCCTGAGTAGGGCTTGTGAAGAAGTCAGAAAAGTGCTACAGGAACAATCAAATAAGATAGATACAGCATTGGAAACAATTCAAAATCTAGAAAAAGAGGTCCAAATGGTTAATAATAGAATATCAGAAATGGACAATACACCAAAAGGGCAAAGGAGTAGAATTGAAGAGATGGAAGCCAGAACTAGTGAGCTGGAAGACAAATCTCTCAATACTGCTAAGATAGAAGAGCAAAAAAAAAAAAGGATTAAAAAAATCTGAATAAAGTGTAAGATTCATGTTGGACCACATGCAGAGGAATAATTTAAGAATTATTTGTATTCCAGAACAGGAAGAATCACACAAGTACACACAGGAGATAGTTGAAGAGTTGCTGGAAGAAAATGTCCCTAACATCCTGAAAAGTGAAAAGATAAGCATTCAAGAAGCTCAACAAACCCCAGGAAGGATAGACCCTAAAAGAAAATCACTAAGACACATAATAATCAAGGTCTTCAAAATCAAAGACAAGGAGAGAATCCTCAAAGCAGCTAGGGAAAAAAGAAGTGTTGCATACAAAGGCAAACAAATCAGATTAAGCTTGTATTTCTCAGTAGAAACCATGCAGGCAAGAAGGCAATGGGGAGACATATATAAAACCCTTAAAGAAAAAAACAAACTGCCAACCAAGAATCCTCTACCTAGCAAAGCTGTCAATCAAATATGACAGTGTAATCAAATAAACAGAAGCTAAAGGATTTTGCCAAAGCCAACCCTGCACTGCAAAACATCCTAAAGGAAGTTCTGTGGACTAAGATGGTTCAAGATCAGACAACATCCAGAGATTGACATACATGGCAACACTACCTGGAACTCAATCGACAAATGGAAATGTCGAGAACAGAACAAAACAATAAGAAGGAATTCAGAAGATCTGGGAGGTCAGTCTATGATCAAGAACAGTATTTTATGACTAGTTGAACAAAAG
Organism: Chrysochloris asiatica; assembly: GCF_000296735.1. Classification (NCBI taxonomy): domain Eukaryota; kingdom Metazoa; phylum Chordata; class Mammalia; order Afrosoricida; family Chrysochloridae; genus Chrysochloris; species Chrysochloris asiatica. The sequence goes on along the minus strand of NW_006408551.1, from coordinate 19,639,805 downwards.
ACTGCAATGTGAGGACAGAATAATATTTCCATATATATCACAAGATGGTCTTATACACTTTTTCTTTCTTTCCTTCTTTCTTTTATTGCACTGAAAAAAATTATATTTAGAATTAGCCAACTGGTCTCAGTTTAGATGATCTCAATTTTGTTGGCAACATCCAAAATATCATAGTCATGAGCCAGTTGAACATATGCCTTTTTCTCTCCATCAGGCCTGAACAAGATGTTGATCTGGGCCATGTCAATGCCACAGAGCTTCTTCACAGCCTGTTTGATCTGGTGCTTGTTGGCCTTGATATCCACAATGAACACAAGTGTGTTATTATCGTCAATCTTCTTTGCTGACTCAGTAGTCAGAAGGAACTTGATGATGACATAGTGGTCAAGCTTGTTTCTCCTGGGGAGCTCTTTGTAGGCTATTTGGGCTGCTTTCTGAGCCTTTGTGTCTTGGGCTAGGCTGCTGGAAGGGGAATGACGTGCCGATCTTTTTTGGTGGCTGTGGACGCCTTTTGGCACTAACGTCTTGGCCTTCAATGCTTAAGTTTTGGGAGGGGTAGGGACCTCCTCCTGTGCTTTTGTCACCATCTTCATAAAGAAGACCCTAAACATCTTTTCTGAAAAAATAAATAAACATTGAGATGGACTCCAGAAAAACAAAAACAAACAAACAAACAAATCTATGAACAAGGTAGGCACTGTGATCTTATGCACCATGAGAAAAAAAAAAAATCATAAAACCACAATTGTATAACAAACTAGATACCCATTAGTATGCATGTGAAAAGGAAGTTATAGGCTATGGGAGAACAACTTTGGGAAGAATCCAGATTTTCTGTAACAAAGAGTAAAAGTAAGAAAAAAAATCTTTAGAATTCCTAACTCAAATCAACATATTGTATACAAAAAAAAGAGAAGCAAACCAAAATTATCTAAGTAATAGAAGGACTATAAGAAATGAAAAAGAGGAGGTGGCAAGATGACAGACTAGGCAAAAAGGTTGTACAGATCCTCTACAACAAAAATATGGAAAACCAAATGAAACAAATGATAGAACTGGAAGTCTGAGCTTCAGATGAAGAGATGGAAAAATGATTTGAAAACTTACTAGGAGAGAGACTGAGCAGATATGTCAAAAAAAGGGGAGTCTAATGATCTATCTGATGACCAGATGGAGCAGTCATCTTGAGCTTTTGTGAGCAGCTTCACAGACAAGAAAACATATTGGCTTCCAGAGATAAAGGTGTGATATTTTTTTTTTCTTGTTCTCTGCATTCCCCTGGTGACCACAGGTGAGGCTGGCCCCCATTCACATACACCTCTTGGGAAGCTCCCACTCTCTCAGTCCACTCCACATCTGCATGGAGGAGACAGCAACCATGTCCATACAGCCCAGCCACAACTGTACACTCTATAGCCATACCCACTGGACAAGAGCTGATGCCAGCTACTATATATGGATCAACAACAACTAACATCAGCTAAATCCATCCTGAACTGAACTTCACAAACAGCGAACAGAGAATGATGCACAACTTCATCTGCGGATTACCAGGAGGCAGTTGGTGAGTGCCTTAGTATTACATCAACATACAACCATCAACTTACTACTTAATTTGATTCCATACAGACAGTTCTTAAAAGAGCATAATGCTGGAGGCAGACATTTTTTACTTGTTAAGCTAAACCATTGATTGGTTTCAAGAAGACTTCAGGGTATATTTTTTGGTTTAAGGTTTAAAAATGATCACAGGGAAATCGTTGCTGAAGCTCATCCAGACTTTATGGATCTACAAGTCTAGAGACCATACAGTTCTTTTCTAGGACAGCACATGGAAAGTTGGACTCTTTCAAGAAAAGAGTCTTTGAATGAGGTGCTTTTAGACTGGCAGTCTAAGAGGTGATCCTTCTAGACCCCAGGGGATAATTACCAAAGATTCCTCTTGCTCTTATATAAATCATAATGCGAGTTGAGATACCAACAGGAAAAGGTGGATAGAAAATAACGAGAAGAGAGTGGCACTGTAGGATAAACACTGGATCATAAGATTGGTTTGAACCACAAGGCCAGAAGTTCAAATTCACCAGCCACTTCTTCAAAAACCCTATACAGGGTCGCGATGAATCAGAATCAACTTGACGGCACTTAATAGCAACAACAATACAACATAGCAGCTAAAGAAGAGGGAGAATCTAAAGAATTCTGATGTTTCTGGTTTGGGACCGAGTGGGTAGTTGTACTGGTTGGCAAGATCAAAGTATAGGAGCAGTATGATGAAGAGAAGTGAGAAAACGATGAGGAGGAACCAGCACTTTGAGGGGAAGATGCTGATTTGATTTTGTCTAAGTTGAGTTTGTGGTGTTAGTAATTCTCTGAGGTGCAGATTTCTAGACGATGCTGGATATAATTAGTCTGGTGCTCAGGAGATGAGTATAGATTAGATTCATAGATTTGTGGCATTCTAGGGATTGGTAGTTCAAACCTACCAGTCAGTGGTTCAAGCTCACCAGCTGCTCCTTGGAAACCCTATACAGGGTCACTATGGGTCAGAATCGACTCCATGACACTTAACAACAAAAACGAGGGTAAACACTGCAGTGCTTACTGAAAGGTCAGCACTTTAAGCCCACCAGTCACTTCTCAGAAACCCTATAAAGGATCGCTATGAGTACGAACCAACTAGATGTCATTTAACAACATTTTTCCAAGTGGTAGTTGAAGACCTTGGAGTAGCTGAACTCACCACGCAGTATGTAGTGAGAAGGTGGCAGTCATTTTGTTTTTTGTTTGGTGACATTTGGAAGATGCCCTGGTGGCATAGTGGTTAAGGTGTTTGGTTGCTAAACAAAAAATGGATGGTTTAAATCTTCAGAAGAAAGATGTGACAGTTTACTTCCCTAACGATTTACAGTCTTTATGGGGGCAGTTCTCAGTCCTAAAGGGATGTGTGTTGGAATTGCCCCATAGTTGGAAACGACTTGAGAGCAATGGGTTTGGTTTTTGGGTAGGTGACATTTGGCAACCACACTGTCAAATGTCTTAGGGAGCCAAAAATTAGACAGCACTGGGTTGAATAGAGAAGTGAGAAAGCGATACAAACAAACTTGTGTTCTGGTAATCCAGAGTGATACAGTTATATCACAATTGCACAATGCTGCTTTTTAGCAAGCACCTTACATATATTGATACTTTTAACTTGTATCAACTAAATATTCTTCTTTTCTTTTCTTTTTTTTTTTTCACATAAGTAAGACAGGGTCCTTCTATCCTGATTGTGTATAATTTATCTTAATGTAAATGCAAATTTTTGCTTTTATCTCTTTTGAAAAATGTCTTGTTATCTTAAGTCCAGAACTTATTCTGAAAACCGATTTCATCACTGTTTACTTTATAGTCCTGCCTAGGATACTGCTTCTTTGAGCTTTTAGGCCTCTCAGGTAGGAATTGTTCCAGTAATCCTTGCATGTAGAAAGCAAGAATTGATTTCAGTTTTATTCCAAAAACAAAAGCCATATTAACTGAAATATAAGCAATAACTGGAACCAAACTGATTAGGTTTTTTTCCAAGACTATCTTTTCTTTTTTACTTCTGTAAAACATACTTATCAATTCAATATTTTTCACATGTATAATTAATGACACCAATTTACAATAACATGCTGTAAAACCACTATCACTATCTATTGCCAAGTTTCCACCACCATAAGCAAAAACTCAATGCTTCCTAATTGCTTTTGACATAATGGAGTCCTAGTGTGGAGCTATAGAATACACACTGAACCATAAGGTCGGTATGAACTGTATAATTCTAGCAGTTCACACCCACCATCCATTCCTTAGAAACCCTGTACAAGGTCACTATGATTGGGAACCAAATCAATGGCACTTAACAACACCAACAGCATTTAAAAAAAAAAAAAATTTTTTTTTAACATTGTAAAGCATCATGAAATTTTAACCCTGTGAGAGAATTACATTATTTTCATTTTATTTGTGAGAAGACTGAGATGTAAGGTGTCTAAGAAATGTGCCCAAGGCATATAACTCAGACCTTCCAACTTCCTCCTGTTGGTTTTCCCAAGGATTACCTAGCACTCTCAGCAGGTATCTTCATGCCTGAAAAAAGCGTGATGTCCAGTTGCTCAAGAAGGAGCAGAGAGAAACAGTTTTCTGCATAGCTTAGCCAACTGTGTGAATTTGGTGGACATGAGACTGTGGGACCTAGAGCGCTGGTTGTAGGTAGAATGAATGTGGGCAGAAGACACCTTCTCCTAGGCTCTTGGGCAAGTTAGGCCAGGCAGCACCCATGCTGTTTTGGCTTCTTCCTGAGAAGACACAAGACCCAGGAACCTACCAAATCATTTTCTGTGCACCATGGAATCTGAACTCAGACTAAGGAAATGTGTACTCCCTTCCCCCAGGCTGCTTGGTGTGCTGCCAGAACTGTTTACTGTGGCAGCTGTCGTCTGTTTGGGAACCTGCAGCCTGTGCACATCAGACGAGTGATCAATTTGCTTGGGTGTGTGCTGACTCATTTAAGAACAACTGATTTAGAGACTTGATGGGGTGTGGGTGTTTGGGTGTGTTGTGGTTGATTTTCCAGCATGCTATCAAATGAGCAATGGATGGAAGTGGCAAGTGACAAATTAAAAATACATTCATTGTACTGTTGAGACTATAGCTAGCTGTTGATGTTATTAGGTGCCCTTGAATCATTTCTGACTCATAGCGACTCTGTAAAACTGAATACAACATTGCTTGGTGGGTCCTGTGCAATCCTCACAGCCTTTCTATGTTTAATCCCATTGTTGCAGTCATCTTGTCAAGTCTTCTCTCTTTTTCACTAATGCTCTGCTTTACCAAGTATGTTATTCTCCATGGACTGATCCTTTCCAATAACATGTACAAAGTATGTGAGATGAACTCTTGTTTTCTTAATTCTAAAGAAAATGTTGACTGTACTTCTTCCAAGATAGATTTGTTCATTCATCATAGTGTCTGTCATGTATTCAATATTCTTTACCAACACTAAACATCAAAGGGATCAACTCTTCAGTCTTCCATACTCATTGTCCAATCTTCATGTGCATATGAGGCAATTGAAAATACCATCACTTGGGACAGGCACATCCCAGTCCTCAAAGTGATGTGTTTTAAGAGGTCTTTTGCAGCAGATTTGACCATTGCAATGTGTTGTTTGATTTCTTTTTTGCTGCTTCCATGGGCATTAATTGTGGATCCAAGCAAAACAAAATCTTGACTACCTCAATCTTTTTTCCATTTATCATGATGATCCCATTGTTAGGATTTTTATTTTCTTTATGCTGAGGTGTAATACATACTGAAGTCTGTATTCTTGGATCATCAGTAAATTCTTTACATCTTCTTCACGTTCAGCAAGTTATGTTGTATCATCTGCGTATCTCAGGTTACTAAGGCCTCGTCCACTGAGTCTGATGCTGCATTCTTCTTCATCTAGTCCAGCTTCTCAGATTAGTTGCTCAGCATAGATTGAATAAGTATGGTGAAAGGATACAACCCTGAAGCACAACTTTCCTGATTTTCAATCATGCAATATTCTCTTTGTTACGTTTGAAGGACTGACTTTTGGTCTGTATACAGTTTCCTCATGAGCACATTTAAGTGTTTGGAATTTCCATTTTTCTCAGTGCTACACATAATATGCTATGCCTTTGTTTAGTCAATAAAACACAGGCAAACATCTTTCTGCTATTCTCACTTTTGAATTATCTTTTAGCTAGTTATAACCTTTCTAAATCTATCTTCCAGGATATCCCAATCTTTAGCATCTGGTTTCAGCAATATTTTAGAAATTATTAAGCACAATTTGTAACATTAATTGCTTACTACATGACAGACATTTTTCTAAATGTTTTAGGCACATTAAATGATTCGCAACTCAAAGTCACCTTCTGAAACAGGTATTATAATATCTATTTATCAGCTGGGCCAGTTGAGGACTAGGGATAAGAAATAATTAGCCTGAAAAAAAAAAAAAAAAAAAATATCTATTTATCAGCTGGGCCAGTTGAGGACTAGGGATAAGAAATAATTAGCCTGAAAAAAAAAGAAGAAGAATTAGCCTGAAGATGAATATGAAGGTGTTTATAGAGGAACATGATATTCAAATCTTCTTGTTGTTGTTAAGTACCATTGTAAGTCTATATTCTTAACCATGAAATTCTAGAGACAGTTATGTGCCATTTAAAAAGAAATATGTGGGCTGTGCTCAATGTTTAGTCAATACAATTTCCACACCACTTCCTGCCCATATGTACAGATAAAATAGAAGATGAAGTTTTGTCCATTTAATCTGAAAATGATTAAGTCTATATCATGATTAGATTAGGAGTGTTGTACTGTGGTGTCTTATGTGTTGCTGTGATTCTGGAAGCTATGCTATGTGTATTTTAAATACCAGCAGGGTCACCTAGGATGGACAGGTTTCAGAATTAGAAAGACTAGGAAGAGAGATGGACTACTTTTGAATATTTGGTCACTGAAAACCTTATGAGTAGCAGTGGAACACTGTTCAATATTGGATATTGAAACATGATTAAGAACACCAGAATATTATCAGATATAGTGCCAGAATATGAGCCCCTCAGGTTGGAAGGCAGTCAAAAAATATGGCTAGGAAAGAACTAACTCCTCAAAGTACAGATGACCATGACGACACAAATAGGGTAAAGCCTTCAGGATCTTCAGGTGCTGATGGGACACAACTCAAAATGAAGAGAAACATCTGTAAACATCCATTAATAATTAGAACATAGAATGTATGAAGTATGAATCAAGGAAAACTGGAAATTCTCCAAAAAATGAAATAGAACACATAAACATCAATATCCTAGGCATTAGTGAGCTGAAATAGACTGATATTGGTCATTTTGAATATGACAATCACTTGGCTTACTATGCCGGGAATGACAAATTGGAAAAAAATGGCATCACATTCATCATAAGAACATAACAAGATCTGTCTTGAAGTACAACACTGTCTGTGATGGAATAATATCATTACACTTATAAGGAAGACCAGTTAATAGCACTATTATTCAATTTTACACAACAACCACTAAAGCCAGTGATCAATTCTGCTAACTTCTTAATTCTTAAATTGATCTAACATGCAATCAAGATGTATTAATAATTACTGTAAGTTGGAATGCATAGGTTGGAAAAAAAAGAGGAAAAGAATCCGTAGTTGGAAAATATGGTTTTGAAGATAGAAATGATGCTGGAAATCACATGATAGAATTTCTCAAGACCAATGACATCTTTTTTTAAACAGCATAAAAGACAGCTGCACACCTGGCCCTCACCAGATGGAATACACAGAAATCAAACTGATTATATCCATGGAAAGAGATGGTGGAAAAGCTCCATATCATCAACTAAACCAAGACCAGGGGCAGACTGTGAAACAGACCATCAATTGTTCATATGCAAGTTCAGGCTGAATATGAAGAAAATTAAAACAAGTACACAACAGCCAAAATAAGACCTTGAAAGTATCCCATCTGAATTTAGAAATCAACTCAAGAACAGATTTGATGTATCAGACACTAAAGGCTACAGAGCAAAAGAGTTGTGGGATAACAACAAGAGCATTATACAGGAAGAAAGCAAAAGGACATTAAGAAGACAAAAAAGAGAGAAAAGACCAAAATAGATGTCAGAAGAGACTCTGAATCTGCTCTCCAGCATAGAGATGCTAAAGCAAATGGAAGAAATGAGGACGTAAAAGAGATGAATAAAAAATTTCAAAAGGCAGCTTGAGAAGACAAAGTAAAATATTATGATGTAATGTGCAAAGACCTAGAGTTAAAAAAACAAGAGGAAAGAACACACTCAGCATCTCTCAAGCAGAGGGAAAAGAAGATATTCAAGTCTCCACTTGCAATACTGAATGTTCTATGGACAAAATATTGAATGATGCAGAAAGCATCAAAAGAAGATGGTAAGCATGTGGTTAATAGCTAATGATACTGAAGGGCGAAGCCCAAGGTGCATTGAAGGCATTGGCAAAGAATAGGCTTTGGGATTTGATGCAATACAAATTGAAATATTTAAACAAACTGTTGTAGCACTGAAGGGACTCACCATGCCAAGAAATTTAGAAGACAACTACCTGGTCAAGTGACTGAAGAGATCCATATTTGTGCCCATTCCAAAGAGAG
>NW_006408551.1:19626440-19630883 GCF_000296735.1 Chrysochloris asiatica | reverse complement strand
AGAAAAGATTGAAGTTGTCAAAGACTTCAGTTTTCTCAGGTCAACCATCACCACTCATGTAAGCAGCAGTCAAGAAATCAAACAACGTATTGCATTAGGCAAATCTGCTGCACAAGACCTCTTTAAAGTGTTCAAGAGCAAAGATGTAGTTTGAGGACTAAAGTGTGTCTGACCCAAACCATGGTATTTCCAATAACCTTATATGAATGTGAAAGTTGTACAGTGAATAATGAAAACCATAGAAGAATTCATGCAATTGAGTTATGGTGGTGGAGGAGAATATTGAAAGTACCATGGACTGTCAAAAGGACAAAACAATCTGAGTTTGAAGAAATACAGTCAGAATGCTCATAAGAAGCCAGTATGGCCAGGCTTCATCTCTTATATGTTGGATATTATCAAGAGGAACCAGTTCCTGGAGAAGGATATCATATTTGATAAAGTGCACAGTTGGAGAAAGAGAAGAAGATCCCTAACGAGATGGATCAACACAGAGGCTGTAGCAATGGTCTCAGACGTAGTAATGATTGTGAAGTTGGCACAGTTCCAGGCATTGTTTTGTTGTGTTGTGCATAGGGTTGCTCTGAGTCAGTACTGTGTTGATGGCATTTAACCATACCAACAGCAGGAAGAGGGACTATAAGATTTTTATATCTGATGAGTAGATAAGTCTCTTCATTCTTTAATTCTTTCAATTGGTTAATGCCTACTCAAGGATAGAATGAAAAACAGCTGTTGTTTTAGGAGGTAGGGAACAGGTGTATGTAGGCTGCGGTGGCTGCACTGCAACTAGCTTCTGGTGTCATCTAAGTATTTCTTAGGGAAGAACCTGTTGGAGGACCCAGGAGACTTCCAGAGATTGTTTAAAACAGAATTCAGGGTAAGTGAATCATTTGATGGCTCAGCTTATTATTTTAGACATAACATCTAATCATCTGTAGTCTTTTCTTATGCCTGTTACTGTGTTCCTTGGAACTTCTTTCCATCGGTCACAGTGTCCTCAAATAATCTAAAGCATGGGGCAGTTGGGAGCAGAGGACTTTCTGTGTTAGGCCTCCTTAGTGGGAACCTAAAATAGTGACATCATTTATTTAACTTCTAAATTTTATTTATTTTGTTGTTGCTGGGAATATACACAGAAAAACATATGCCAATTCACAATCTATACGTACAATTTAATGTTTATTGATTACAAATTAGTGTTTATTGATTACATTCTTCAAGTTGAGTAACCATTCTCACCTTCTTTTTCTGAATTGTCCCTCCCCCATTAACATAAATGCATTGCCCCTATGGCTCCTATCTAATCCTTTCAAATTGTTGTTGCCAATTTGATCCCACATAGTTAGTTCTTAAAAGTGCATAGTGCTGTACAGGGGGTAAAGTTATGAAAACTTGTTATTAGGTGCCATCACCTTGGTACCTACTCATAGCGACCTTAAGCACAACAGAACAAAACATTGCCTGGTCCTGGGCCAACCTCACAATTATTGTTATCCTGTATCCATTGATGCTGTCACTGTGCCAAATCATCTCATTGGGAGTCTTCCTCTTTTGGCTGACCATCATGTTACCAAGTATCATGTCCTTCTCCAGGGACTGGTTCCTCCTGATAATATGTTTGAAGTATGAGAGACAAAGCCTCGCCATCCTGACTCTAAGGAGCATACTGGTTGTACTTCTTCCAACACAGATTGGTTTGTTCTTTTGGCGGTCCATGGTACTTTTAATATTCTTCTCCAATACCATAATTCAAATATATCAATTCTTCTATGTTCGTTGTCCAAATTTCACATGCATATGAAGTTACTGAAAATACCATGACTTAGCTCAGGTGCACCTTAGTCCTAAAACTGACATCTTTGAACATTTTAAGGAGGTCTTGTGCAGCAGATTTGCCTAATGTCGTTTTATTTTTCGACTTCTGCTTTCCATGAGTGTTAATGGTTGATCCAAGCAAAATGGAGTCTTTGCCAATTTTAATCTTTTTCTCCATTCATTTTAATGTTATTGGTCAAATGGTGAGGATATTGAATTTCTTTATATTAAGGTGCAACTCATACTAAAGGCTGTGGTCTTTGATCTTCACCAGTAAGTATTTTAAGTCCTCTTGCTTTCAACAAGCAAGGTTGTATAATCTGCGTATCACAGGGGTTAATGAGTCTTCCTCCAATCTGATGCCACATTCTTTTTTATATTGTCCAATTTCTTGACTTATTTGCTCAACATACAGATTGACTAAGTATGGTGAAAGAACACAACCCTGGTGCCCACCTTTCCTTAATTTTAAACCATTTGGTATTCCCTTGTTCTGTTCGACCAACTGCTTCTTGGTCTATGTACAGGTTCCTCATGAGCACAATTAAGTGCTCTGGAATACAATTCTCGGCAATGTTATCCATACCTTGTCATGATTCACAAATCTAAAGCCTTTGTGTAGTCAATAAAGCACAGGTAAACATCTTTCTGGTATTTTCTACTTTCAACCAAGATCCATCTAGTGTCAGTAATGTTGTTCCTTGTTCTGCATCCTCATCTGAATCCAGCTTGAACCTCTGGAAGTTCTCTGTCAGTGTATGGTTGCAACTGTTTTTGTATTATCTTTAGCAAAAATTTACTTGCATGTGGTATTAATGATATTGTCTGATGATTTCTGTATTTCACTGGGTCACCTATCTTTGGAATGGACATAAATATGTATCTCTTCTAGTCAGTTACAGGTAGCTGTCTTCCAAATTTCTTGGCATAGATAAGTGAGTGCTTCCAGTGCTGCATTAGTTTGTTGAAATATTTCAATTTGCATTGCATCAAATCCTGGAGCCTTGTTCTTTGCCCAATCCTTCATGCACTTTGGACTTCTTCCTTCAGTAGACTTTTGATCATATGCTTCCTCCTGAAATGGTTGAACAGCTACCATTTCTTTTTGTTACAGTGACTGAGTATTCTTTTCTTCTTTAGATGCTATCTGCATCATGCAGTATTTTACCCATGGTGGTGGTTATATGCCGTGGAGTTGGTTCCGACTCATAGTGACCCTGTACAGGGTTTCCGAGGCTGTAAATCTTTATGGGAGCAGAAAGCCTCATCTTTCTCCCATGGAACAGCTGGTAGTTTTGAAATGCTGAACTTGCAGTTCGAAGCCCAATTCATAACCACTACGCTACCAGAGCTCCTTAGAATCCTCTAATATTGCAAGTGAGGGCTTTAATTTTTCTTCAGTTCCCTCAGCTTGAGAAATGTTGAGTGTGTTCTTTCCTTTTGGTTTTTGTACTCCAGATCTTTGAACATTTCATATGCAATTTCAGGCTGAAGATGAAGAAAATTAAAACCAGTACACAGGAGCCAAAAGATGACCTTGAAAATATCCCATCTGAATTTAGAGATCTGATGCATTAGACAACAAAGACTGAAGACCAGAAGAGTTGTGGGAAGACATCAAGAACATTATACAGGAAGAAAGCAAAAAGTCATGAAGAAAGCAAAAGCCTTCTTCCTAATCAGTCTTAGTCTGGAAGTTGAGTGAAACCTATCCACCATGGGTGATCCTGCTGGTATTTAAAATTCCAGTAGGATGGTTTCTAGAATCATAGCAACACTCAAGCTTCCATGGTACCACAAACTGTCAGTGTATGGAGTGTATGAAGATGTGGTGAAAACTTCTTGACATAACCAAACACCTTGAAGGAATGAGTTACTGGGCCTTGGGGCTCAGGGCTATAATCTATTGGTGGGTGGGTTACCATGGTAAATGAGCATAACATAGTTCACAAAGCCAATGTTCTATATCCTACTTTGGTGAGTAGTGACTTTGGTCTTAAGAACCTGTGAGTGGTCACTTAAGGTTTAATTACTGTTCTCTTTCTCTGTAGAAGAAAAAAGAGTGGTGAAAACTGAAGACGCTTGGGATCGATTAATCCAGTGGACTCATGGATCATGTGAACTATGACCCTTCACACCAGACCATGAGTATGACCCTGAGACCAGAAGAACTAGATAGTGCCTGGCTACCACTGCCAACTACTCTGAATGGAATCACATTATAAGCACCTGGAGAGTGTGGGATAAAAATGTGGAACAAAATTCAAGATTATAATAAAGACCAGACTTATTGATTATATGAAGACTGGCAGCCTTTCAGACTTGACGCTTAGTCACCTTTCAGATCTGAAATTGAACTCACCCCTGTGGCTCGATTATCAGTCAAATAATAGATAGGTCTATTGGTAATTGCTTATCTATAGGATTGCTTGATTGCTATCCACAGAAGAAATCCTATACAAGGTCATCACTATCTTAATAAGTATTAACACTAGTGAGGTTCACATACCTTTGAATAATAATCAAGCATTTAAGATCAAAAGGGCTGATTGGCGACCACGCATGTCACCCATAAAGAGAAGTGACCGAAGAACATCAAAGGAGCAGCGAGCTAAGCCCTGCATC
>NW_006408551.1:19622699-19624793 GCF_000296735.1 Chrysochloris asiatica | reverse complement strand
ATACTTTTGGTTTAAGATTTAAAAATTATCTCAGGACAATAACTTTAGGAGTTTATCCACATCCAATCTTCATAGCTCCAGAAAAGCTAAAGTTCTTGAAAATTTAAAATTATGTTCTGTATTTTCCTCTTTTTGATCAGGGTTTTTCTGTGGAATCTTTGATTAAAATATTCAGTAATGATAATCTGGCACCATCCAGTTTCTCTGGTCTCATGGCATAAGAGGCAGTTGTTTACTTAGGCAATTAGCCATACATTACATTTCCTCATCCTTTTTCTGACTTTCCATTCTCTGTTGATCCACATGAATAGCAACCAATTGTTGTAAATTGGATGGCCACTTATAAGTTTTTAAAACTAGGCACTACACAATAAACAAAAAGTACAACAGAAATACTAAACACGTTATTAGACTGATTAACTACTTACTTATGTGAACCCTACAACTCCAAACTGAGGAACCAAATCTCATGAGGTGTTTGGTTGTACATAAGCAGCCTCAGAAGATATGCCTTTTTTGTCATTGTTGTAAACACACATATACCTATCATACAACTTTTGCCAATTCAACTCTTTGCAGGTGTACAGCTTATTGACAAGAATTACAATAATTGGTTGTGTAACCCTATCTTTAATCAATGCAAATTTCCCATCATCAATAGCCCCTAATTTTGCCCCTTCCTACTCTTCCTAGTAAGGAGCTATGGTAGCGTAGTGGTTACGAATCGGGATGCAAACCATAGGGTCAGCAGTTCGAAACTACCAGCTGTTTGCAGGAGAAAGATGAGGCTTTCTGTTCCCATAAAGATTTACAGCCTCGGAAACCCTGTACAGGGTCGCTATGAATCGGAACTGACTCCACAGCACATAACAACAACAACTGTTCCTGGTAGCCACTAATAAATTTTGGTCTTATACATTTGCCTTTTCTTAACTTATAATGTAAATGAGATCATACAATATTCATTCTTTAATTATTGGATTATTTCACTCACCATGTTGTCTTCAAGCCCCATCAGTGCTGTGGCATGTATCAAAACTTCATTTCTCTTACTGGCTGAGTAGTATTCCACTGTATGTATGTATCAAATTTTATTTACCTATTGATGGACATTTACGTTGTTTCTACCTTTTGGCTATTTATTTATTTATCTGTTGATGGACATGTAGGCTGTTTCTACCTTTTGGCTACTTACTGTGGACAGTGCTACAACAAACAATGATGTACAAGTCTCTGCTTGTGTAAGAGCACCCCAAATTAACTTAAGACACTGATATGAGATGGTGGCTATTCTAAGGTCTAAGGCTGAAACTCCAATTTGAATAAAACTAACTTCTGTACTGAGAATGCAGTTTGTCATTTCTATAACTCTCCACAGAACCAGGAGAAAATTACTTGATTAACAATTTTTAAAAAAGCCAATGATTTTGCTTGCTTCCTTAAGAATACACCGTACTCACAAAAACCAGGTTTGAAACAATGTTCAGAACAAATGCTTATTCAAAATAAGCTTTAAAATTATGCCTTCTCCCTTCAATCACACCAAGTCTCATGATAGATTCTCATGATAGTTTTGAGACCAGGTATACCTGATTTAATGCTTACTTTGGAACTTAAAACTTTTTTTTTTTTTCCCCCATGATTATGGGGTTTATTAGGGAGGTGAACGAGGTACAGTTCAGGATCAGAAACAACTCAGGAAGTAACAGTTCTCAGGAACGACGCACTCTTGGCCTTGTTCTTGTCTTTAGCCTCTCAGCCATGTGGCCCATTGGCCTCTGCCCTGCTCAGGCAAGGGTAACAAAACTCCTTTAACCCAGCAGATAAATGTCTACTGCTGCTGCTGCTGATTCATTCCACTCATGGTTCTATTTTCTTTCTTTTTTTTGAGTACAAAATTGGACATTGTTTATTATCTCTGCAAGTGAAAGAAATATTAGATTTGGGGTGAGAAGGGGAGACCAGGCACCTTAATGCACTTAACAAAATTGCTTATTGGCACACTGACTCCATATAGAATCATTTCCCCCTCTAAATGGTATTTTCATATTTCTCTCTCTCTTTTTTTTTTTTTGGTAAGTATAATGATATTTT
>NW_006408551.1:19603971-19620958 GCF_000296735.1 Chrysochloris asiatica | reverse complement strand
GCCAACCAGGTCTCCATGGGGCTTCACAGGAGTCTATTGACCATTGTAGGGCTTAGCACATGGCTTCATTGCTGTTTAAAACATTTTTTAAATACATGTAATCACTTACCAATCAGATGGACCATTACTTAACTTTGTAACCATTGCCTAAATATCAAGCAATCACTAAATTTTTACTAAATTTCTTTGTGTTCTCTTCTATGAGTGGTCTCCTCCTTAAATAATTTATTTCCAAATCCTTTGGACTTTGTGATTTCCAATTTGCGAATTACTTTGCCCTTCAGTAACAGTTTTTTACTTTTAATTTCAACCATGCTCTACCGTTTTGCTCTACTACATACAGCTTTTAAGTCTTTTGAGTATATACCTAGGAGTGGAGTTGCTGGGTCATATGGCAATTCTATTTTTAGTTAAGTTTTATTTTGTTTTTTACTGCCTAAATTATGAAACTATGCACTCCCTCTCTCTATTGGTCCAAATCTAGAAACTAGCATCCCTTTCCCAGAGTTCCTCACTCTGAGGCTCTTTGTCACCTTTGTTATGTTACTCCCCACCCACCCACCACCTCTGTCCTCCCTCTGAACTCTCTAACCTTGTTCTTTACTCAATTGCTGCCTCTGCAGCCACAGACCTTGCGGCTCAAGTGCTCTGATGACATTAGTCATCTCTTAGGGGCCATCTTTGCTTCTCCATTTGACCTCAGGGAACAGGCCACTCACTGCACTCCCATGCACCTGCCTGTCTGAACTGTGGGGCAGGCCTTCCCATAAGTCCTTATGACACGACTGAGACTAAAAACATTCATAGTAAAAAGTTAAATCCTTTAAAACTCATCTGTGGCTTCCCGTAGAGTCCTCAGAATCACTTGGCTCCCAGCTGGCCTCCACCTAGCAGAGACCAGCTCCTCCCCTATCACCCCACTTACAGGAAGGCTCCAGTATCTCCAAACCTCAGAAACCCTGCAAAGTTTCCCCAGACCAGAGACAGGAAACAGACTTCCCTGACTTCAGGTCTGAAGGTCATCGCCCTAACTATATTTTCTGTATGGGAATTACTGTATTTCCATAATGACTGACTGAGTGTCTACTGCCTTCAGGAAAAATGCTTTTCTATTTGCAAGGCTCTAAATTAACCTCCAGTTCCCTCAAATCATCTGAACACCCAAATCAGGCAAACTGCTTCCTAGTATTTGGGTGCTTGATGTTAAATAAAGCTTTCAGTGTGTCTCGGCATGTCAGTCTGAGTTTCATTGCAGCAAACACGAGAGAGTTCGTTTCATAATGAACATAGCATAGAGAGTGAGTGAAGGCCTAGATTCCTCTTGGAGATCCCTTCCTCTAAATGTCTGAGATTCTACAAAGAATTCACATATCAACAGGACCCACTTTGCAAGGCGGCTCAAATATGATATCGTTTCAGTAAAACAGACAGCATGGCTACTGGGAGAGACACATTTCTTTCTCCTTGAAACATCATTTACACACAGAAGCTTTGTTAACATTGTTATGTAGCATGCAGTGTTCTGTCCTGAATTCTGGGTCACCTAGAACAGTGACTAGCACACAAGAAGTACTCAGTGAATATGGGAAGATTAATGGTAGCATAGGCATTGAGTCATTTCACTGCATTTTAGTCTTCTCCAAGAACGGTGGATGGATGTTTACTTTCGATTTATCTAACAGTAAAGCTATAGGTTTTGTTTTTAAATTATTTTTTCCTAGACTACCAGCGCCTGATAAATTCAAATATCTAATCTGAAAGATAGAAGCAGATTGCTCATTTTAAAATTACCAATTCCCCTATTTATCTAAAACATCAAGATTTATTGATATTTTTATTACTTAATGTAATTAAACTTTAAGGAATACTGGATGTGGAATCATGGGACCTGGATTTGAATCCTGGTTCTGTGCCTCATTAACTTTGTGATATGAACACATTACAAAGTTGGTGAGGTTTAGCTTCTTCATGGTACAATGGGAACAATGATATTATTGATGCCAAATAAAATAAGCATACAATATTATTCCAGGAAGAACAAAGTGCCATCAAGATGCAAACTTGAGTTCTGTATTATTATTGTGATTCCAGCACCCATCAGTCAATCCACTGTCTTATGGTTACTTATTTGTTGCTGTGATGCTGTATAGTAACTATGCTACTGGCATTTCAAATGGGTCACCCATGGTGGACAGGTTTCAGTGGAAATTTCAGACCAAGACAGATGAGGAAGAGGGGCCTGGTGATCTAATTCTGAAAATAAATCAATGAAAACCCTAAGTATCAGCCAATGAAAATTCTGTGGATCACACAGTTAGAAGATTACCCCCCTAGGCTGGAAGGCACTCAGAGTACACAGTGGCTGTAATAATAGATTAGAGAATACCAACAACTGTGAAGATAGTGTTGGACCAGGAAATGCTTCATTCTGCTATACGTAGAGTCACTAACTTCCACCCACTTCAGTCCTGGTGTGGTGGGATAAGCACTGGGCTGGTAGCCTCAAGGTTGGTGGTTCAGACACACAGCTGTCCTTGTAACCCCTATACCATGGGTTGGAATTAAGTTGATAACCCATAACAACAACAGATTTGTCATATTTTGAGACAAATTGCTCAAAGAAGAATTTAATGAAAGACTAACACTCTCTGTTTCCTCTAATTTCCGTGGTTTGCTCACTCTTTATGCACAGGAAGTTAGCAAGGGCAGCTGATAGTCCATGTATTCAATCATTTGTTTAGTATTTATCCTGAGTCATATACTATTTTAGGTGCTGGAGAAAATGTGAAGAGAACATTAACTGGATCTGTAGTTGGAGCTCAGGAGACAAACACTAACCACATAATTACATAATCAGTGGACTAATCACAATTTATATAAGTGCTGAAAGAAGAACCCTGAGACCAGGCATCTCGGCTCCTCACCTGACCTGACGCCTGATGCTGCTTCTCCTTCCTTTCTGGCCTGGTCAGTGCTCTCTGGAAGGTGATCTCACGTTTTTTCAACACCAGCTCCTCCTGTTAGAGGCTGTCAAAAACTTCTCAGAAAGCTAGTCCCCATTGGGTGTCTGCCATCATTTGAATGGCTTTTAGGTTAGTTGGGACTGGACAACTGTTTTGTATTCTGCTCAAAGTGACATTGTTCCTGGACCTTCCAGTAATAGCAACAGCTATGAGACTACAAACAGGTCTAAGAAGCCTCCTACAAGCACTATTCAGTTGCATTGAAGATATCTGATGGATAACCCTCTGTGATGTCTAGGCACAGGGCTCAGAGCCTTGACCTCTTTCTTAGCTTGCAGTGAGCCTTCAGACTCCCAGAAGTCAGTATGCAGAGCCTACTTACCTCGCAAACTATAACATTACTCAGGGTTATGACATTATATTAAATGAATTCATACCAGCTAGGAATGGTGTGAAGGAGCCCTGGTGGCTCTGTAGAATAAACAATAGATTGCTAACTACAACGTCAGCAGTTCAAACCCATGAGCCATTCATGGGAGAAAGATGAGGATTTCTGCTCTTGTAAACACTTATGGCCTTAGAAACCCTATACAGGGTTATTATATCAACTTGATGACAGTGGAGTTGCTTTTGAGAGGGATGGTGTGGTTGGCTGGAAAGAACACTGTACAGGTAGTCAGTAGGTCTGGCCTTGTCACTCGTGAGCTCTGTGTCCTTGAGCAAGACTTTACTTCTGTGGTTCTCAGTGAATCTCATAAAATGCACATACATTTTGACATTCAATCAATGTTTATTAACTTTGATTGATTGCAAAGAAATTGGACTAGACATACACTAATACATACACACATATTTCTGATAATCTAAATTAATTGGACCTTGAATTTTTTAAACCATTGATTGGTGACTAAAAGAACGAAGGCATATACATGAAGGTATTTCAAAAAGTTCATGTAAAAACAGAATTAAAAGATAAAGGACTTTTTCCATAAACTTTTGGAAGTTTGTATGTCTCATGGTGTATAAGCATGTCTTGAAACCATTGATTATTAAGGGAATAATCACAAAGTCATCTGAATTTTTCTTACCCAAGCTTATGTATATCATGATAGAGACATAAATGCCATATTTTTCAAATAACTTACCCATGTAAATAACATACACACATAAGTAATATACATGGAGCCCATAAGATACTACTGTTAAGAAGGTTGTACACTTTGTCAAAAAAATTTATAACGTGCATTCTATGCATGAAAATATAGTATATTCCACATATTGAAAGTCTGCTTTGTCTTTCAAGAATTCACAAGGACATAAATTTCAATGGTGGAAATGCTAAACTTTGCTTAAGGGAATGTAATTAACAAAATAATAACATGATTCTGTAGATACATATTTTTAATTACTGTCCATTCAATTCAGACTCATAGAGACTATATATATGGTTTCTGAGGAGCAGTTGTTGGGTTTGAACTGTAACCTTGTGGTTAGTAGTCAAGTGCTCATCCTATAGCACTGTTGTTGTTGTTGTTAAGTGCCGTTGAGTCGGTTCCGACCCATAGCGACCCTGTACAGGGTTTCCGAGGGTGTAAATCCTTACAGGAGTAGAAAGCCTCATCTTTCTCCCGCGGAGCGGCTGGTAGTTTCGAACCGCTGACCTTAAGATTCGCAGCCTGATTCGTAACCACTACGCTACCAGAGCTCCTTTTCCTATAGCACTACATCAGGATATATATATATATAACTAGTGAGGGTAAGTTTTGAATCACCCTCATCTGTGTGTGTGTATATATATATGTATATG
The DNA here is from genome assembly GCF_000296735.1 of Chrysochloris asiatica. NCBI lineage: Eukaryota > Metazoa > Chordata > Mammalia > Afrosoricida > Chrysochloridae > Chrysochloris > Chrysochloris asiatica. Next base: position 19,616,188 of record NW_006408551.1, on the reverse strand, counting down.
TTGTTGTTAAGTGCTGTAGAGTTGGTTGCGACCCTGTATAGGGTTTCCAAGGAGCAGCTGCTAAGCTTGAACCACTGACTTTGATGTCTGGTGCATTAGCCCACAGTGCCACACCAGGACATATGTACGCTGGTATAATTCCTTTGCTATTCTGCTTTCCACTTTTTCAAAGGCTGGTAGGGCTCCTGAAGCCCATTTGTCAACAAATTTTCATAGCTCACTTTAAAATGTCAGTGAAAGAAACCTTTACCCTTTGATCTCCTTCACTCTTTTCTCTTTCTCTAAACCAGTGAGTTTCATTTTAGAGAAGGAGAGGCAGGAGCAGAAAAGATGTTGACAAACAGAACTTTTGGAGTTCCAGACATAATGGAAAGACTGCCTCCAATTGCATGTACTTTTCAGATTAGACCAAAGGTAAATTTATATTTGTGTTTGACTTAATATGAAAAAGCTTCATTATTCATATTGAGTACTTGTTGGGAAGGGCAGTTACGATAATTACATAAACTTTCATTGCATGGTTAGCTTAATCAGAAAAAAAGAGAAGAATAAAAAGATGAATGCATAGATGGTAGTCATATTTAATATAGTGTTTACTTCAATTTCTTTCCCCACATTCTAGATTTTCTTCATTTATGAGTTTTACTTTGAGTCTATTTCTTTTACTTTTCTAAATCTTGATCTGTGATATAAATATTAATCTCCTGTTAACAAAGGAGAACTTTTCTCAGCTTTATTGTGTGTTTTTTTTTTTTTTAAATAACCTGGATGTTTAGTTTATCAAGGAAAAAAAATGAGAACTTTAAGAATCCTTTTTGATAAGAATTAATTTTGGATATGTGAGAAGTTTGATCAAATGAGTCTGTTGAATGTTTAATTTTGGAAGCCCGCCCATTTCAGGTGATCACAGATTCTGAGACTATGCTTGATATTTGTATACAGATAACTATTTTCTTCTTCAGAATTGGAGTACAAAACTGCCAATTTCATTCCAATCTCATATCAGGTGATAAAGTATGGAGCAAAAAGTGATTCAGGGCTTGCTTTCTGAATCATGCTATCAAACAAGAGATAACCTCCCTCCCATCCCAAAGTACCACAGTTCTTACTGCTGTATAATCAAAAAGTCGTAGCACCCACGTTATGTTTTCGTGTCTATACAAAGCTAACATTATCTATTTGTGAATGGATTTCAATGTGCAAACATTGTAACTCATTTTCCTTTTGAGAACTGTAGACAAGCCAGTCTTTTTGTGATATAATATTAAAACACAAAAAGCAAAACAAACCTGTTGCTGTTGATTCTAACTCATGGCAGACCAATATATTATAGCGTAGACTTGATGCTCCCTAAAGTTTTCTTGGCTATAATCTTTACAGAAGCAAATGTCAAGACATTTTTTGCCATGACACCACTGATTCCCTGTATTGTATGTTGTTGTTGTTGTTAAGTGCCGTGGAGTCGTTTCCGACTCATAGTGACCCTGCACAGGGTTTCCGAGGCTGTAAATCTTTACCGGAGTAGAAAGCCTCATCTTTCTCCCACGGAACAATTGGTAGTTTCAAACTGCTGACCTTGAGGTTTGCAGCCAAATTCGTAACCACTACGCTCGTTTGGTGGTCCTCAATTTTGTGATCTGATGTAATTATCCTCTTTTTGTGATATTATGTAATTATGTTAATGAGGAAAGCTTAGTGTAGGGTGTATCTTTGAGTCACAACTTCACAAGAGGGCATGACTCCAGCCACACCCTAATTCAAATCACTGCCTATAGCTCATCCTTAGTTGACCTCTGGTTCTTGGTACTTGAGCTAGCATCCTGTCATCTATTCTGGGACTACCATTTCTGCAGTGCTGTGAACCAGCCGCCTGCCACCTAACTTGCCATTTTTGGGATTCATGAGCACTGTAGATCTGTGAGACAGTCAACAGCCTGTCATCTCACCTGTCAGTTATGGATTCTTTAGCCCCTGTAACTACAGGAGTCAGGAGAAGCCTTCAGCCTGATGTCTGACAGATTGGTACTTGTCAGCGTCCTCAAGCCAGGGAGTCATTTCTTTTAGATAAATTTCTCTCTCACTCTCTTTCTATTTATATGAAGTGACTTTTTAAAAGTTTATGGAAAAGCTCAGTGAAAAGATAATGGATTTTTTCCATGTAATTTTTGAAATTACTATATATATATATATGGAGTCCTGGTGTGGCACTATAGGATAAGCACTGGACTGCTAATTGCAAGGTTAGTGCTTCAAACTCACCAGTTATTCCTCAGAAACTCTATACAGGATAGCTACGAGTTGGAACCAACTCTACAGCACTTAACAGCAACAACAACAACATATATGTACATTTCATTGACTTTGCTTCTCTAGAGAAATCAGCTTAAGACACTGGTTGTCAAATTGCTGCTGAAAGGATTTAAATTCTTACTATTATAATATTCACCTCTTTCATACAATTCAGTTTACCTTTCTCTTTCAGTATGCTCCTTTTTTTAAAAAAACAAACAAACAAACAAACTTTCTCCTTTTCTTTAGTTGGTTTTACTTCAGGAGGAATTGAGAAGTGCCTATTTCCTACCATGAGTTAGGATGTTGAAGTGAGTGCTGGATTCGATTTTTAAGTCAGTAGAAATACATCAATATCTCATCTCAGTCAGAACTGGAGCTTTGGACTCTCACTAAGATGAACTTCCAGTCAATAAATAAATATTCATGGGAAAATATTATATGGTAGTGTGCCTTCAAATCAGTTCCATCTCATAGCAGCCCTGCATAAGGTTTCGTAGGTTGTAAATCTTTATGGGAGCAGAAACCCTTATCTTTCTCCCATGGAGTAGTTCATAGATTTGAACTGCAGATCTTTGGGTTAGGGTATCCTTATGAAGTTTAAAATGTTAACACCTTTTTCTTAATTCTATTTTTTAAGGATAAGTCCTAAAATAATCAGAGATAAAGAAAAAATTTATGCACATACAAGGGTTTAAAAGTTCAAGATAGGGCACATGTATTAAGCTTGGAAGGTCAGAAGATTGACTTCTAACCTGATTTTCAACAAGGCTTTTCTGAGACCCCACAGAGCTCATTTTAACTTTACTGTGAATGAATTGAGTAGCTTTTCAAAGACCTACATCTTCATTGATGGAATCTCCATTCATTTTCTGGTTGAGCAAGAACATTGTAGTAATTTAGTCCAAAGCAGAACAGCAGACTTCTTTAAGCTAAGTGATTGAGTCACAGTCTTCATGTACCTGATCGAAGCTCTCTGCTGCCATCTTCAGTTGTTTCTTCCCTCTGAGTACTGTCTTCCATCTCCATCCCAACTTTTTGAGCTCCAATACACACACAAGCACACATGTGTACTTGTGCACACACACAGAGAAAGACAGAGAGAGGGACAGAGAAATAAAAGTGCCAGTGGAGTTGGAATCAATAATAATAACACTTGTTGTTAAGTGCACTTGAGTCAGTTCTGACTCAAAATGACCCTGTATAGGATTTCTGAGGAGTGGCTGGTGGGATAGAACTGCTAACCTTATGGTTTGCAATCCAGCACTTATCCTACAGAACCACACAAGGATAAGGCTTATTACATGTGGGCACTGTGTTTTATGTGCATTAATTAATTTAATCCTCACAATAACTTTGCAGTAGATATTATTATTATCCCCATTTTAGAGATGAGAAAACTGAGGAACAGTGAGACTTGATCAAGGTTACACAGCTAGTGGGTGGCAGAACATTTTGAGTCCAAAATCTTGCTTTTAAATCATTGTACCATCCTGCCTCTTTAATCCAATGATGGATTCATGTCCTAATTCTTCCACTTACTAGCTGTATGATTTTAAGAAAGAAACCAAACATCTCAGAGCCTTGCTTCTCAATGCAAAATAAATATAGTAATATCAAATGCATGAAAGTATTGTGATGATTGAATGAAATGATGTGTGTGAAGCTCCTGACAGGTAATAGGAATTCAGATACTTATTAAATTATTACTCATATAAGTACATTGTCATTACACTTAAATTTGTACCTTGACTTTGGCATAATGTCTAAGTACCATTTTAAAATTAATTGCAAAGATAAAGCCTACTGGAAACATGTTTGGGTCTATTTCTTGTGTCATGGTACTTGGTTATGACCCTGAAGCCTTCCAATTCCCACCTCTTAAGTCAAGTTGTCCAAACCAGGGTGTAGAATACTAGATGATGTTAGTCCAGGTCTTTGAAAGTTGTGAGTTTCAAGATTTAGTCAGAGAATTTGACAAAAACAATGTGCTCTGGGGGTAGAGTTGCAGCTGAGACTCGTATTGAGGAACACACCAATGTGCTCCTAAAAGACCATCTCAGGACTCTAGATACAGAATTTAAAATGTGAGTTTGCTTGTGTGCTTGGTCCCTTGAGCTGGCTTCTAACGAGTGACATTATAGAGAATTTTATGGCACCCACAGGAGTGCAGCTACAGATACATCTTGGTCCATATCCTTGCTTACATGGTCACTGTTTACTCATTTTAGTCCCGCAGATCAAGAGCCCTATGAAAAAGTAAAAAATAGATTCCTCATATATTCCATGTAGAAGTGGAAACAGAAACATTTTCCTTGGGTAACCGTAACTGTACAATGTTGAAACATGTTTTTGTTTAATGATGTAAAATATACATCTATTGGTTTTCTTTATTTTTCCCTTGTTTTTTAAAGGTGTGATTTAATTTTATGCTTTATTCCTTTCCCAATCTTTCACTCCTTGTGTGTTAACATCTGTCTAGCTGTGAGACTTTGAACCAGTTAGTGTTACAAGCCTAAGTTTTCATATCTGTAAACTGAAAATAATAACATGTAACTAATGGGCTTGGTAAAAGATTGCATGCAAGAATATATATATGCATTTTATAAAGTGCCAAGTTTAAAGAATATTGAGGGTACCATGGATTGTCTGAAGAACAAACAAATCAGTCTTAGAGAATCTACAGTAAGAAAGCTCCTTAACAGCAAGATTGTTTAGACTTCAACTTGCTCACTTTGGACAAGTCATTTGGAAAGACCAATCACTAGAAAAGTACATCATGTTTGATAAATGGTCAGCAAAACCGAAGGAAAACATCTTTGAGATGGACAGACGTAACAGTTGCAACAATGGCTCAAAGATACCAACAATTGTGAAGATGGTCTAGGACCAGGCAATGTTTGGCTCCGTTATACATAAGGTCACCATGAGTAGGAGCCAACTCAATGACAACTAACAAATCTACAAGAACAAGTTTAAGTAGGGGTTCAGAGTTCAGCAGCATATAAAAGAGGAAACATATGTAGGCAGGAAAAACAAGAGACCTGAACATGGTAAAGGAGCAGAAAGTTTAGAAAATGACCAAGTGGTACAAGACAGAAAAAGATTTTTGTTGTGGAAAAAAGACAGATTCTGAGTTTAAAGTAAGATTATATCATATACCAAAAACTACATAGGCAGAAAGAAGAAACTGAATCACACCTGCATTCCTTGTTGTTGTTCTTGTTAAATGTTGTCAAGTCGTTTCAACTTATAGTGACCCTGTATAGGGTTTCTGAGGAGCAGCTGGTGGACTTGAACTGCCAACCTTGTGGTTCATAGTCCTACAGCGTTCCTTAAAACATGAAAATTGCAGGAATCCAAACCAGAGCTCACAGGCTTTGTCTGGGATAAGTGTGTATAGGCTTGGATACTAGCCAGCCTTCCCAGCCACGTGACCTCAGATGAACTGTTCAACTCTCTCAGTCTCAGTTTCCTTCACTGTAAATTGTGGGTGCTAAGGGTATCTACCGTACCACAGGCTTATTGCAAGGATCAAATTACGTAATCGGCACAACGTGTTTAATAAGCATAAGGCATGTTTTTAAATCAAGAGTATCTGCTGCTCTTCCTTCCACCTTTCAGGACATTTAAAAAATACTTGATATTTTTCTTTAGCTTTTCAGGATTTCCTAAATGGTTAAGCTCTAATGTGAATTAGTATGATTTACTACTTTTGAATATGTATGATTTACAAGAACTAAATAAATTATTTAAATAATTTAATCCAATATTGTTGTTAAGTGCAGTCAAGTCGGTTCTGACCCATAGCGACCCTGTATAGGGTTTCCGAGGAGCTGCTGGTGAGCTTGAACCACCAACCTTGCAGTTCAAATGACTTTACAGTCTGGAGCATTAAATCCCAGCACCACACCAGGATTCCAATATTAGACCTATGGAAATTCCACAATGGTCTAAGATTAGCAAAATCCTGCCTCAAACTCATGTCTGGGAGGACATTCGATATAATATGCATACCTGATTTTCTTATGGTGATTTTCGTGGTGGTGTGCCGTGGAGTCGGTTTCAACTCATAATGATCCTGTATAGGGTTTCTAAGGCTGTAAATCTTTATGGGAGCAGAAAACCTCATATTTCTCCCATGGAACCACTGGTAGTTTTGAACTGCTGACCTTGAGGTTAACAGCCTGACTCGTAACCACAACCCTGGTGCTCTAATAGGAGTTTCCAAATTTTCTTATATGAGATTTTTTTCTTGTCATTAGTAAATCTAGGAAGCATAAGGCTAAGTGTGATGCATGATGAGAAGCTCTGAATTCTAACTGAAATGCCTCTATTAATTGTAAATCACCTTAGAAAGGTGGCCATCCTCAGCTACATGTGAGTTTCCATCAACAGATCAGTAAAGTTTTGGCATTGAATATGGCCTAATTGATCACTGCAATGATTTTTCTCCCAGCAAGCACTTGGCACAATTACATAGCTATCTTTCCTAGGAATGTGATGTATGCATGAGAGCAAAGAAGCAAGAAGAAATGAGGGAGGAGAAATGGAGAGGGTGTAACAAGAACAGAGAGTGTTAACTAATTTCTTCCTTTCATTTGCTAAAAATGCCTGAACTCTTTATATTCTCAGTTCAGAAAATAAAACAGCAAACTAACTTTGCAACTCTCATGTGTTAATCACCAATTGTGAATAATCAGATGAAATGTTGCCCAGAGTAACTGAAAATATGGTTTTCACAGAAAGGAGAACAAACAAGTATTAGGAGGTTTTGACAAGATCTGTATGGGCACATCAACTTCCCTTACACTGACTTGAATTCACATTAAAGGAAATACTGATTTTTGTAGGTTAAAGTACATCATGAAATTAGTAAGAGCCACTTGGACAGAAGGAATCCATTCTGTGGAAACATTAGCTGTAGGTTGCATTCTTAGGGAAGGGATGCTTATTTTATTGTTATTGTTGTTAAGTGCCACTGAGTCGGTTCTGACCCATAGTGACCCTGTATATGGTTTCTAAGGAGTAGCTGGTGAGCTTGAACCACCAACCTTGTGGCTCAAATCGACTTTGCAGTCCAGTGCATTAACCCACATCACCACACCCTTATAAAAGCTTAAAGTAGCCATCTTAGAAATCCATCTGACTCTCAACAGGTCTTTTAAAATTCTTGGAACAAAAATTTATTGGAATTAAAATGTATTGTTCTGATGCTATCAACCCAGTTCTAGGATTTTCAGGGATCCAATCTATGTCATGCTAAAATAATATTTGTGGATTACATATTTTAAATAAATTACTTGTTGTTGGGGATCATATGTATGCAAAGATCCTCAGAATTGATTTTAGACCGATATGTACACCACAAGGAAACATAGAGATTTTGCTAAAATCCTAATCAACAAAGTTATAAAAATCCTTACAAAGCTGACATTCTAAGTTGTGGGGAAACAGAAAAGATTTTATGTAGTATGTTGTAAAATTGAGCAGAACATATGTTTAAAATCCTTCAATATTCCTAATGATTCATACGATGGAGTCTAAACTCAATTTTATTACCTGAGCCCCCTTTGTTTCTCAGTGTCTCTCTCTCTCTTTTTTTTAAAGTTTTTATTATGAATTGAGTTAAAGTGTACAGGGCAGAGCATCCATTTTACACTCAACAAATCATATGCCCCGTTTCATTATAATGATTATTATCCCCTCCATGTACCATCAGTCAACAGTATTTCTCTCTATTCATTTTAGTTCTTTTTTTTTTTTTTTTTTGAACACTCAAGCATATATAATAATTTAAACCACCAAAGGGCACATTCTGCAAGTCTGCCTCCTGGCCGCTAGCTCGCAGTCCCTTGAATCTTTCCATGAATCTACAGTCCTCAGCTGTTCCCTCTCTCCTCCATCTCTGGTGTCCCTGCTTCTCTGGATAAGGTCCCACATTCCTCTTGTGCTCTTCCCCCTTGATGGTCTAAAGGTCCTCTGTTTCTGGACTGTAATGTTAACCGATTCTCCATTTTTGTCACAAAATTTCTACCTTTACAATTGTGACAGTTGCAATTAGTCATGGTAACAGTTACTCACTATTTAATCAAAAGAACATTGTCCCCTTCTTTTTTACCAGACCCATCTAGATAAAATGAAAACGATTCAGTGAGGACTCTATCTTCTCCCATACATTATTATTATTTTTTAATTGTGAATTATGTGATAGTTTACATGGGAGAGCATTAGCTTTACATTCATCCTATCATATATCATTTCATTGGCATGGTTACAATCCCCTCCATGCACCATCAACCAACCAAAGGGTATACCCTGCAAGCCTGCCCTCTCTGTCATCAGCACACAGCCCCTCTCCCTCTCTGGATCTGAGCCGCTCCATCTCTCCACATCATTGTCTCTGCCTCCATCCCCAGCGTCATTGTTTCTCTAGTAGGGTTCTGCACTTTGCTCTTCTCCCTTGATGGTCCCAGGGACCTCCGCTTCTGGACTGCAAAGTCAACCAATCCCCTCCTTTTGTTACAAAACAGCTACCTTTACATTTCCAACCCTCACACTCAGTCCTGATAGCAATTATTCACTATTGTACCACAAGAGACCTATCCCCATCTCCTTTCATCAGCCCCACTCAGACAGATTGGATACTACTCAGTGGAGATTCTACCTTCTTCCAGGCCCTCTGGATCTAGGCTCCCTCTTGAAAGCTTGTAAGCCAGTCAGTTCTTGCCTTTGTAGCTCCCCTCCACCCCATTTTGGGCAGCCAATGTTCAAATTGTCCATCCCTGTCTATCCTGTGTATTGAGGGGGTGGGAATGATCCTTGTTGTACATATTTGTTCCCTCTTTTGAGCTACTGAATCCATAGGTATAGGTCAAGTTCATCAAATTGTATCAGATTACTCTTTTTGTCCTCTTCTTTCTTCTTCTAGTTGAGTTCTGATCATCCAGCCATTGAAGCCAGGTCAAGTGGGTATTATCTGCAAGTGTGGGTGTTCTTATGCATATGCCCTGTCTTCTTATTAGCTGGATGCTTCACTCTCCACTCTAGTCCTCTGTGGCTATGTCACTGACTCTAGTCCCAAGAGTCCCCAGGTCTTGCCATACTGCGAGCCAACCAGGTCTCCACCTGGGTTCACAGGAGTCTATTGAACATTGTAGGACTTAGCTCGAATCTTCATTGCTGTTTTTCCTTCACTTCCTCTTATCAGTGACCAATGTGGTCACCAATCTGAGCACATGTCTGCTTGTGTATTCCTATTGAGTCTTAGTCTTGACAGGGGTTTTGCCCTGAGGGGACCCAACCACTTGCCTTTATGTCTCCTGGGTAAGTAACTTGCTTGTTCTTATAGTAATCAGTTGGACTGCTGTTGTTGTTTTATATTTTTTCCTGTTGGTTTTTCTTTCAAGAAGTATCTTCTATTTTTCTAGCCACTCCAGACTGGTCTGCTTTTCCTTTCAAGTGAAAATTTCCCACCTCAGAAGATTCTGGATGGGGTTCAGGATTCTACCTATGGTCTTATGTAATGCAGAGGCTCTGCAGAAAGCCTCTTGCACTGGGAATGTTGTATCTCCATTTCAGGTATTCCAAAGGAGCTCTGGTATTGTAGTGGTTACGAATTGGGCTGCGAACTGAAAGGTCAGTCATTCTAAACTACCAGCTGTTCCGTGGGAGAAAGATGAGGCTTTCTGCTCCAGTAAAGATTTATAGCCTCAGAAACCCTGTACAGGGTCGCTATGAGTCGAAACCGACTCCACGGCACATAACCACCACCACCAATCAGTTATAAGCAGAAGACAGACTTACAAGCTTTCTATGGTGATATTTCTGGCTATTCCTTTCTCTCCCCAAGTGTCTATTTTATAATGGTTTCCAAGGGAAACCAAGATTCAAAAGACAGCCAAGCATCGTAACATTATTTCCCCCTTTTTGCCCATTCCAACCATGTTTCAATTCCTGTATCCCAGAGTCCTGTTGTCCCAAGGTTGTGAATACATCACTATTTACCTCTGTTCCACTTAGCCCATGCAAACCTGCCAAATTGTTTTCCCATCCGCCTTGTTCTTCCATTCCTCTCTCACTTCTTGTGTATTGCCCCCCTCCCTAGCACCCAAACTATCCTGTGTCTATGCCCTACCCTGTACTCTACCTTCCCCTCCTTCCCCTCACCCCACCCCCCACATACTGGTAACCAGCAAAGAATTCCCCGCCCTCCCCTCTTTAGTATGGGTTCTTTTTCTAGTCTTTTACAATAGTGGTCCTATGCAGTATTTCTCTTTTTGTGACTAACTAATTTCAACATAATGTCCTTAAGCTTCATCCATGTTATTTGGTAGATTACAGCTTCCTTGTTGTTCTTCAAGGTAGCGTAATATTCCATTGTGTGTATGTACCACAGTTTGTTTATCCATTCTTCAGTTGATGGGCACTTAGGCTGTCTCCATCTTTTTGCTATTGTAAATAGTGTTGTTATGGACATTGGTGTGCATATATCTACTTGTGTTATGGCTCATATTTCTGGCCCTCACATATTATTAAACTAAACTCCCTCTTAAAACCTTGTAAGCCAGTCACTATGTGTCTTTATCACCTCCTCATTTTAGGTAGCCAATGTCTAAGTTGCCTATCCCTATCTACCCTGTATACATAGGGGATAGCATTGAAACTTGATTTAAAGACTCTTTCCCTCTCTGTTAGTATCTTGAGCTACTACCTTCATGAGTATAGGTTAAGCTCATCAAATTATAGCAATTTACCGAGCTCTGGTAGTGTAGTGGTTACGAATCGGACTGCGAACCTTAAGGCTAGCAGTTCGAAACTACCAGGCGCTCCGCGGGAGAAAGATGAAGCGTTCTGCTCCCGTAAAGATTTACAGCCTCGGAAACCCTGTACAGGGTCGCTATGGGTCGAAAATGACTCGACGGCACTTAACAACAACAACACTTTATCAAAAAATGTATTTTTTAATCTTCCTCTAGTCGAGTTCTGATTATCAAGACATCGAGGCTAGGTCAAATGGGTATCTGCAAGTTTGGGTGTTCTGTGTGTCTCCTTTCATTTCATATCAGCTGGAAGCTTCACTCGCAGCTCTAGCCCTCTGTGGCTACATCCTTGTCCATGGACTCAGGTGTCCCAGGTCTTGCTACACTGTGGAACAACCAGCCCTTCCTCTTCTCTCTCTCATCTCCAGGTCAATGGGAGTTTATGGAACATGGTTAAACTCAGCCCAACTTTTCAATGCTGCCTTTCTCCCTCTTCCACTCACTAGTAGACCAATGTGGTCATCAGTAAGCTTACATGCCTGCTCAGGTATTCCCTTTAATTCATTCCTGAAGGGACCTGATTGCTTGCCTTGATGGCTTCCTGCCATACAGCTTGTTTATTCCTGTAGTAGCCAATTATACTACCATTTTTTTTTTTTCTGATTATTTTTCTTTGAAAATGTATCTTCTGTCACTCTAGCTGTTCCAGGCTGGTCTGCTTATCCTTTCTAGTGGGAATGTCCCACCTGGGAAAATTCTGGATGGGGCTCAGGATTCCACCTAAGGTCCTATACACTGCAAAGGCTCTGCAAAAAGTCTATTTCATTGCACAAGTTCTAGAACCCCTTTTAGATATTCCAATCAGTTATAGTCAGCCTCCTCTTTTGTTGCTGCCACTCCTATTCTATGTTACAACTGTCAGTAAATCTTCCCTTTAGATAAGCTTGCCACAGTTGTATTGTTGTATGGTTAAGTCAATTCCAAATGGAAGAAATGAATAAGAGCTGAATAGAAAATTTCAAAGATCAGCTTGAGAAGATAAAGCCAAATATTACAACTAAATGTGCAAAGATCTGGAATCAGAAAATCAAAAAAGAAGGACATGCTCAGTGTTTCTCAAGCTGGGGGAACTGAAGAAAAAAATTCAAGCCTCGACTTTCATTATT
>NW_006408551.1:19596783-19602496 GCF_000296735.1 Chrysochloris asiatica | reverse complement strand
GGAGGGCCAGAGAAAAAGAGGAAGACCCCCAATGAGATGGATTAGCCAAGTGGCAGCATCGATGGACTCAAGTGTGGCAACAGTGGTGAGGTTGACCCAGTGTTTCATTCTGCTGTGCATAAGGTCACTATGGCTAGGTACCGACTCGATGGCACCTAACAACAACAACAACAAGAAGCAACATCAAGATAAATGGAGAAGTTGAAGTTGTCAATATTTCATTCTACTTTGATCAACAAGCACTATCCATAGAAACAGGAGTCAAGAAACCAAATGACTTTTTGCATTTGGTGAATCTGCTGTAAAAATACCCTTTAAAGTATTAAAAAGTGAAGATGTTGCTTTGAGGATGAAGGTGTTCCTTTCACAAGTCATGATATTTTAAGTCACCTTATATACACAAAAACTGGACAGCGAATGATGAAGACAAAAGAAGAATTGATGCCTTTGAATTATGATATTAGCAAAGAATGTTAGGATATAATGAACTGCTAGAAAGCTGAACTGATCTGTTTTGAAATTAGTATAATCAGAATTCTCCTTAGAAATGTAGATGGCAAAACCTTGCCTCACATGCTTTGGACATATTATAAATAGGGACCAATTCCTGGAGAAGGACATCATGCTTGGTAAAGTAAGGGGCCAACAATAAAGAGTAAGATTTTCAATGAGACGAATTGACAGTGGCTGCAGCAATGGGCTCAAACATAATAACCATTGTGAGGACGATAGAAAACCAGGTACAGTTTCATTCTGTTGTGCATAGATAGGGTCACCATGAGCCAAAACCAACTCAACAGCACCTAACAGCAACAAGTCCTAATAGCCATTATGTGGTCATTATATCCATTTTGCACTGGATAGTGCAAACTGTTAATACACTTGGCTGATGTCTCAGTTTGATAGTGTTGTTTTAGCGGGAATGGTATAAGTAGGTGGCTTGAGAAATAGAAACTTATTTTCTCAGAATTCAGTAGGCTAGCAGTATGGATTCAGGTCATCTTCTCTAGGAGAAGGCTATCTCTCTGTGGCTCTGGGTCAAGATTCCGTTCTCTTCTAGCCATCCTAGGTTCTTTGGGAATCTTCAGGTGCTATGGTATCTATCTTCCTCAGTTATCTCCTTATATGCTGCTCTTCATAACTCAGAAATAGTTAGGTTTATGTCACACTCCTACGCTGATACAACCTCATTAACACAACAAAGAAAACTTTACTCCCAAATAGAGGGTAACCCACAGGTGTAAACCAAAACACCAAACCACTCTTATCAAGCTGATTACAACTCATAGCTACTCTATAGAGCAGAGAACTGCCCCTAGGGTTTCTAAGGTTGTAATCTTTATGGTATTTTCAATAGCTTCATCTGCATGTGAAAGCTGAACAATGAATAAGGAACACTGTAGAAGAATTGACATATTTGAGTTAAGGTGTTGGAGAAGAATATTGAATGTACCATGGACTTCTAGGAGCTCTGGTAGCATAGTGGTTGCAAATAGGGCTGAGAACCTCAAGGTCAGCAATTCAAAACTACCAGCTGTTCTGCAGGAGAAAGATGGGGCGTTCTGCTCCCATAAAGATTTACAGCCTCAGAAGCCCTGTACAGGGTCGCTATGAGTCGGAACTGACTCCACGGCACACAGCCACCACCACCATGGACTTCTAGAAGAACAAACTTATCTGTGTTGTTAGAAGTACAGCCAGAATGCTCCTCAGAAGCCAGGATGGAGAGACTTCATCTGTCATATTTTGTGCATATCAGGAGTGACCAGTCCTTGGAGAAGGACATCATGCTTGTTAAAGTGGAGAGTCAGCCAAGAAAAGGAAGATCCCTAAAAAGATGAATCGGCACAATTGCAGCAGTTAGCTCAAGCATAACAACAATCATGAGGATGGCACAGGATTGGGCAGGGTTTGGGGTTGTTGTGTATAAAGTTTCTATGCATTAGAACGGACTTGATGGTACCTAACAGCAACAATCTTTATGGAAGCATCTTTCTTATAGTGGCTGGTGAGTTTGAAATACTGACTTTTTGTTTAGCACTTAACCACTACAGAACTAGGGTTCCTCTCTACAGGTATAAGGGTTAGGATTCCAAGACACACACACACACACACAGTCCTGGTGTGGCATTGTGGGTCAATTTGAACCACAAGGTTAGTGATTCAAACTCACTAGTGCTCTTTGGAAACTATGCAAGGTTGTTATGAGTTGGAACTGATTCAACAGCACTTAACAACAACAACAAATATATACATTTTTGAGGGGCATAATTCAATTCATAACAGCTGCCAACTAAAGGTTGCCTAAGTGCTTTAAAAGTCAACCATTGACAACTCTACGGCATAGTTCTACTGACGTACATAGGGTCTCCATGAATAGAGTAGACGTGGCTGCAACTGGATCTGTAGCAGAAGACACCAGTTTAGAAAGCAATTGGAGCATGACTCAAAGGGGGTCTCTGACAAAGCAGATATAGAATGATTTTGTTTTATCAGATCAGAAAATGATACTATTTACCAAGTCAGAAATAGAGGTGGGGGTATGTTTGAGAAAGTGCAGGAAATCTAGGCTTTAAGTTTGCACAAGAATTATATGAATCTTTGTTTGGTTATGTTCTTTAAGAATAAGGAAAGCAACTGGTGTGAAGTGACTCTAGGAAAGCTTTCTGGAGAAAGTTAATCTCCGACCCAGCCAGCCAAACCTTTCCTCTATCCCTGTCTGGTTGAAAGATCTTTTGCAAATCATTTGCCTCTATAAAGGCCTGTTTCCTCACTTGAAATATGAAGACAATAATATTTATTCACAAGTTGTGAGAACTGAATGATCACTGAGTACAATGTTGGTATATAGCACTAAGAATAATGGTAACAATTACTGGATACACAGGCACAAGAAGCACAAGAGCAGGAAGTGACGCTGCTGTCAGTACTGTCGTGTTGGTTCCAACTCATAGCAATGCAATATAGATTTTTGGAGGAGTGGCTAGTGGGTTTGAATCACCAATCTTGCGGTTAGCAGTCCAGTGCTTATCCTACAGCATCACACCAGGACTCCATAATTGTAGCTATAGAGGTTACCGAATGGCAATGAAGAGAGCTAAGATGTACTCAGTAGTTGATAAATGCTTTTATGAGTTGAACCAACTCCATGGCGCTTAACAACAACAGTTGGAATTGATTTGACAGTAATTGGCAAGTGTTCATTGAACACCTGTTATGTAGGGTGGGGGTGGGAGATGTTGGACATAAATTGTCTTTTTTGTTGTTGTTAGTTACTGTCAAGTCAATTTTGACTCAGGACGACCCCGTGTGTGCAGAATTTAGAGTAGAAATGCTCCATAGGGTTTTCAAAGTGGCCATCTTTCATAAGCAGATCAACAGGCCTGTCTTCCAAGGCGTCTTTTGGTGGGTTTGAACTCCTAACCAAGCCTAACCTTGGTTAGGAGTTGAGTGCTTGGACCATTTACACCATTCAGGAACTACCTATATTTTTCTTTAATATAGTAAAATATATACACATATAACATTTATAAGTTTAACCATTTTTGATTATACAACTCAGTGACATTAATTATATTGACCTTTGTACAATTATCAGTACTATCTGTTTCTAAAACTTTTTCATCACCTCGAACAGAGACTCTGAACCCATTAACATTAACTTTCCATCCCCTGGCCATGGCTGACAGAACTAAAATATTCTGTCTCTACTCTTTTGTCTAGTCTAGATAGTTCGTATAAAGGGATTCAAACAATATTTGTCCTTTTGTGTCTGGCTTTTTAATTTAGCACATTTTCCACAATGTTCATCCAGTTCATATCATATACCAGAACTTCATTTCTAACATATATTGTTGTTGTTAAGTGCCATCAAGTCAAGCTCTGACTAATACAATGACCCTGTATAGTGTTTCTGAGGCTGTTATCTTAGCGTGAACAGAACCACCAACTTATGGTTCAAAGTCTAGTGCTTATCCTACAAAACCACTGTGCTCCCATGTCTCTATATGGGTGAATAATATTCCTTTGTATGGATATACCACATCTTTGTTTATCCATTCATCTATTGATGAAGACTAGGGTTGTTGTCATCTTTTGGCTGTTTTGAAAATGTTTCAATGAACAATTAGCACTGATGGAACAGTGGGTAGAGTGTTGAACTATTAACCCAAAGGTCTATGGTTCAAACCCACCAGCTGCTCCTAAGGGAAACTATGAGTCTGTCTGTTCCCTCAAAGATTTACAGTTTCAGAAACCTTAAGGAGCAGTTCTACTTGGTCCTGTAGTCAAACTTGCCTTGATGGCAGTGGCTTTCATTTGGTTTGGTTTCAATGAACGTTAGTTTGGCACGTTTTAAAGGGTACACATTGGCAGTTTTGTCGATATTTTGTCACAGTGATTGGCTTGCTTAGATTGTATTTATCTTCTAGGAACCTTTTTAAAAGTCATATTCTTTTTCATTGAACTTACATGTATAAATACCATATTATGTATAAAATAATAATATGTTATTATTATGGTATTAATGATATTAATAATAGAAGGCCACATTTTATAAATGATTAAAGATTCTTGAAATGAAAATATATTTTTCATGCCATCATTTGTCTTGTAAATTATATTATGAGTTCCTGCGTATCTTTACTTATTGTTGGTGCTTTTGAGTTAGCAAGGACCGTAAGAGGTCAATTAAACTCATTATTAACTACTATACATTATTAACTATTTAGATGTATTTTATACCATAATAATAACCATATTATTATTTTATACTTATATTATTTTATACATAATATAGTGTTTATACATATACGTTCAATAACAATATTATTATTTTATACTTATATTCTTAAGTATAATGTGACAAAGAATTGGAGGAAGACTCATTAACAATTTCTGATAGACAAGTGTTAGAACCATGCTTGGGGAAAGAGAAGAGACATTGTCAAGGATTTTACCTACTTGGATCCGTAATCAATGCCCATGGAAGAGCAATGAGGAAATAAAATGATGTATTACATTTGGCAAATCTGCTACAAAAGATGTTTTTAAAATGTTAAAAAGAAATAATATTACTTTTTAAAATGTTAAAAAGAAATAATATTACTTTGAGGTGCAGCCATAGTATTTTCAATTGTCTCATGTGCATGCAAAGTTGGACAATAAATAAGACTGAAGACAAAAGCTGGACAATGAATAAAGAAGATGGAAGAAGAATTAATGCCTTTGAATTATGGTGTTGACAAAGAATATTAAATATACCAGGAACTGTCAGAAGAACAAACAAATCTGTTTTGGAAGTAGTACTGCCAGATGCTACTTAAGAAATCAGTATGGCCAGATTTTGTTTCATGTACTTTGGACATGTGATCAGGAGGGACCAGTCTCTGGAGAAAGATATCATGTTTGGTAGAGTAGAGGGTCAGTGAAAAAGAGGAAGACATTCAATAAGACTGCAACAATGGTCTCAAACAACAATAATTGTGAGGATGACACAGGACCGGTACAGCATTTTCATTGTTTCATCCTGTTGTATACCTTGGAACCAACTTGACAGCACCTAACAACAATTTTATACTTGAGTTATTTTTCAATTTTCCTTTTCTACTTGCTTAAGCAGAAATCATCAAACAATATTATTGATTCCCATGTGAGGAAAGTTTTACTAAAGCTAATACAGAAACAGCTGCAACCATACATTGACAGAGAACTC
>NW_006408551.1:19583877-19590693 GCF_000296735.1 Chrysochloris asiatica | reverse complement strand
GTTTGTTCTTTTGGCAGTTAATGGTACTTTCAATATTCTCCTCGAGCACCATAACTCAAATGCATCAATTCTTCTATGGTCTTCCTTATTGACTGTCCAACTTTAGCATGCATATGAGGTTATTGAAAATACCATGGCTTGGGTCAGGCACACCTTAGTCCTCAAACTGACACTGTTGCTCTTCAACACTTTAAAGAGGATTTGTGAAGTGGATTTGCATAATGCACTATGTCTTTTAATTCCTTGACTGCTGCTTCCATTAGTGTTGATGATTGATCTGAGCAAAATTAAGTCTTTGACAACTTCAATTTTTTCTTCATTTACATGAAAGTCCAGTGGTGAGGATTTTTATTTTCTTTATGTTGAGATGCAACCCATACCAATGGCTGTGATCTTTGATCATCATCAGTAAGAATTTTAAGTCCTCATCGCTTTCAGCAAGCAAGGTTGTATCATCTACATATTGCAGGTTGCCAATGAGTCTTCCTCCAATCCTAATGCTATGTTTTTCTTCATAATTCAGCTTCTCTGATTTTTTTGCTCAAATGTAGATTGAATAGTAGGGTGAAAGAAAGTACACAACCCTGGTGCTCACCGTTTCTAATTGTAAACCATTCAGTGTTCCCTTGTTCTGTTTGAACAACTGCCTCTTAGTCTGTGTACTAAGGTCCTCATGAGCACAATTAAGTGTTCCAGAATACTCATTCTTCACAATGTTGTCTATAGCTCTTCATGAGCTGCACAATTGAAAGACTGTAGAGTCAATAAAGCACATATACATCTTTCTTGTATTTTCTACTTTTAGTCAAGATCAACCTGATATAGTAATGGTATATCTCATTCCACATCCTCTTCTGAATCTGGCTTAAACCTCTGAAAGTTCCCAGTCAATGTATGATTGGAGCTATTTTTGTATTATCTTTAGTGAAACTTTACTCACATGGAATATCAATGATGTCCAATGATTTCAGCATTCTGTGACTCGCCTTTCTTTGCAATGGTCACAAATATGAAAATCTTCCAGTCAGCTGGTCAGATAGTTGACTTCCAAATTTCTTGGCATAGATGAGTGAGTGCCTCTAATGCTGCATCAACTTGTTGAAAGATTTCAATTTGTATTCCATCTACTCCCAGTGCCTTGTGCTTTACCAATGCCTTCAATGCACCTTGGAGTTTTGTTAGGGTCATTGGTTCATGATCATATGCTACCTCCTGAAATGGTTGAACATTGACCATTTCTTTTTGGTACAATGACTCTGTATTCCTTCCATTTTCTTTTGATGCTTTCTGCATCATTCACTAATTTGCTCAGAGGATCCTTCAATACCACAAGTCAAGGCTTGAATTTTTTCTTCAGTTCCCTCAGCTTGAGAAATGCTGAGTGTGTTTTTCCTTTTTGGTTTTCTAACTCCAGGTCTTTGCACATTTAATTATAATATTTGACTATGTCTTCTTGAGCTGACCTTTGAAATTTTCTTTTCAGCTCTTGTACCTCCTTAATTCTTCCATTTTCCTTAGCATCATCTCTATGCTGGAAAGCAAGTTTCAGAGTCTCTTCTGACATCCATTTTGGCCTTTTTCTTCTTTCTTATCTTCTTAATGACCTTTTTTCTTTTTTCTTGTTTGATATCATCCCACAAATCTTCTGGTCTTTGGTCTTTAGTGTCTAATGCATCACATCTGTTCTTCAGATGATCTGTGAATTCAAGTGTGGTATATTCAAGGCTCTCGTTAACTTATTTTAGTTTTCTTCAACGTCAACCTGAATTGACATTGAGCAATTGATGGTCTGTTTCATAGTCTGCTCCTGGCTGGTTTTGGCTGATGATCTGGAGCCTTTCCACCATCTCTTTCCACAGATGTTGTCAATTTGACTTCTGTGTATTCCATCTGGTGAGGTTCATGTGTATAACCATCTTTTATATTGTTTAAAAAGCTATTTGCAATGAACAAGTCATTGGTTTTGCAAAAGTCTGTCATGCATGATTTCTATCACCAAGGTCATATTTTCTAGCTGTTGATCCTCTTTGTTTCCAAATTTTGCATTCCAGTCACCATAGTTATCAACCCATCTTGATTTCATGTTTGATCAGTTTCAGACTGAAGAAGTTGGTAGAATATTTCAATTTCATTATTACTGACTTTAGTAGTTGGTGCATCAAATTGAATAATAGTGGTATTAATTGATTTTTCCCTATAGGCAGATGGATATTATCAAATCACAGATAGTGTTGTACATTAAGACAGTTCTTGATATGTTCTTTGTGATGATGGATATGATGCCATTCCTTTTCAATTTGAAACCATGTTTTGAAATCACATGGTTAGTGGACCATGTGATTATTAGATTCAAAATCATTCCATTTCAGCTTACAAATGCCTAGGATATAAATGTCTATGCATTCCATTTCATTTTTGACAACTTCTGATTTTCCTACATTTATACTTTGAGCATTCCATGTTCTGATTATAAATGGCTGCTTATAGCTGTTTCTCTTCATTTTGAGTTGTTGTCCCATCAACAAATGAAGGTCTTGAAGAGTTTACTCCATTGGCATCATCAAGGTCAACTCTACTTTGAGGAGTTAGCTCTTCCTCAGTCCTATTTTGAGTTCCTTCCAGCCTGAGGGCCTCATCTTCTGGCACTATATCTGACAATATTCTGGTGCTCTTCATCATGGTTCAACATTCAATAGTTGGTGTTGACAGTGTGCTACTATTATCCATAAGGTTTTTGAGTTACAAAATTTTCAGAAGCAGTTTGTCTCTCCTTCTTCCTCATCTGTCTTCATCTGGAATCTCACCTGACACCTGTCCACCATGGACAACACTGCTGGTATTAAAATACCTGTGGCATAGCTTCCAGAATCACAGTAATACACAGCCACCACAGAACAACAAACTGACAGACAAATGGTGGTTTATGAGACAGGTATTTCTAAGTATTGGCAAAGTAGATGAGTACCTATATCTTTCTTAGTTATTAAATACCATCAAGTTGGTTCCAACTTATAGTGACCATGCATAAGGTTTCCAAGGAGCAGATAGTGTGTTTGAACCACCAACTTTGCAGTTAGCAGTTTAGTGCTTATTCTCCAATGCCACACCAGGATTCCTATGTCTAGAACTTAATAAATTCAGGGAAAATGTAACTTTACCTCCCAGAGAAACAAATCCCACTAATTATATAAACTAGAGTGTACCTAGACTTGTGTCTCCTTTTAAACTGTACTGAGGTTTGCAGAGAAGAATGTTTCTGGAAACTACTATACTTTGATAAAGTGAGGACAAACATATGAGGATGCATTTTTGTTACCTGACCACTGAAAACCTAGAAACACTTCCCAGGTGCTTCTTTACATCAGAACTCTACAGATGAAAGCATTTCCTGTCCAACAGAAGTGTTGATAACCTCCTTTACCTCCATGCATTAAGTATTAAAATCTTACCTCACCTCCTCTAGCTATGTCTGAAGTACGTACAAGGATGATCCTTTAATATTTTAGCTCAGAATGAATCATAGGAGGAATGTAAACTATATGCCAATAAAGTGGTTCTCAGTCTCCTCTGAAACTTTTCTAAATCTTCTCAAAGCATATTGAACCCACAACTTTACTGGAAATGTCAGCTATTAAATAGACATTTTACAGTAAATGAATATGAGTGTCACACTGTTCAGACCACAGGCTCTGGCAGCCCCAAGACAGGGTTGCTTGTAGCAAACTGTGCACCAACAGGAAGCAAACTGCTCAGCTGGGTCCTACCACAGTGCATTGGCCTTATGTTGCAAGAGGGAGAAATCACCAACCACCTTCCCAGCTATTGCCACTGCGTGGCTGTTGTTAAGCTAATATTATGGGAGTCAGGTAAAATAGGAAGAAAACCCAAGTCTTGTGTGATTAAAAAAAAAAAAAAAAAATTAGCAATTTTGTTTATGGTTGAGGTTCATCATGTTACTGTCAAATGGTCAAAGTAAGGTGTAGAGGGAAATCCCCAACCCCAGCTCTGGTGGGTTAAGCCATTGCCTTGGACTCTATTTACTGACATTTTATCAGAAATGATATGAAGTTTCTCCGCTCTTCAAGTGTGGTTTTAAGTTACTACCTAAGAACCAAAAATCCTATCAGGCTTAGTTTTACTCACCTGACTCTGTACAATAATAGAAATCACCACTATGGTGCCTAGGATAGTGTTTAACACTGGTTGTAATTCTCAACTAGCTGTGTGTACCTCTAGTCTTAGGGTTGAGATTGATTAATGAAGTGACCCTAAATTATCCCTTGTGACAATAAGATTTCTTCCCATCTATACAGGCACTGTGGTCTAATGCATCAGACTGCAAAGTCGTTTGAATTGCAAGGTCGGTGGTTCAAGCTCACCAGTTGCTCCTTAGAAATCCTATCCAGGGTCACTATGGGTTGGAACCAACTTGACAGCACTTAACAACAACATACAGGTCTTATCTCTCATCTGTGTGCTTGGTTCCATCTCTGGCTTCCTTGAAATACTTAATTGATCATTTGCCTTATTTTTAAATGTGCATAGTTTTCTCCATCTTAAAACAAACAGAATAAAAGCAAATGAACCTCCCATCATTTTCCACTCACCTCTACTTATCTAAGACATTTTTTTCTTCCCTCTACAGTTATCCACATTTGGTCAATAATAGCATCTTAAATATCAAATCCATTGACCTTAGTTAGCATCACTATCTAGTGAGTGGGAAGAATGTTCTTATTGCTTTGATTAGACCACTGTATTTGGGATGATACTCTCATAGTATTGGAGGTACATATTTATTTGGCTTCATCTTAAATGATTCCATTTACCTATTTGGTAGTTCAGGGCCATCTCTGCGACAAGTTGTTGTTGTTAAGTACCATCAAGTTGGCTCTGATTCATAATCATCCTACATAGGGTTTTCCATGGTGGGTTTGAACCACTCACCTTTTGTTTAGCAGTTCAGTACTTTTTCCTACACTGCCATACCAGGACTTGCTGTGACGAGTAGTCCACTGTACATCCTAAATAGGACCCAGAACTCCAATGCCTTCATTGGTTCTTGCCTCCTCTTCTTTACTCAGACCTGGATTCAGATTTCATCTCTGGTGGAAATTCTTTTGCATATGGACAGCTTTCCTGGGGGAAACCATTATCTGACTCACCTGTGTCACACATTATATCAGCTCATATCTGTATCACATTCAATGCTGTAGAATCAAAAGGGAGAGTACCTATTATGGGTCTGTTGTTATTGTTAGGTGCCATCAAGTTGGCACCGATGCATACCCACCCTATGTACAAGAGAATGAAACACTGCCCTGTCCTGTGCCATCCTTACAATTGTTGTTTGAGCCTACTGTTATTGTCACTGTGCCAATCCATTTTATTGAGGTTTTTCTTTTTTTCTGATCCTCTCTCTACTTTATCATGCATGATGTCTTTTTTTAGGAACTGGGTAAAACTAAAACAAAACTAGTGCTTTTTAGATGCCATTGAGTTGGTTCCAACTTCTAATGACCCTGTAAAGGGTTTCCAAGGAACAGCTGGTGACCTTGAACCACCAACCTTGCAGTCCAGCACATCAACTCACAGTGCCTCTCTAGGGCTCCAAAATAATGTTCGGACTTTACTAGTCAACTTTTTTGTTAAATTGAGTTGCCATTAACTGCATTTGATTCATTGTGGGCCACCATGTTGATTAAAGTAAAACTGTGCTTCACAAGATTTTCAATGACTTTTTGGAAATAAATTACCAGGACTTTCTTTTGAAAGTTTCCACTTAAAACCAAACAGGTACCACTCATCTGTCAGTTTGTCATACTGTGGTGGCTTGTGAGATGCTGTGACTCTGAAAGCTATGCCACCATTATTTTAAATACCAGCATGGTTACCCATGGTGGACAGGTTTCAGATGAGCTTCCAGACAAACAGACAGACTAGGAAGAAAGAGTGACGAACTACTTCCGAAGATTTAGTCACTGAAAACCTTATGAATAGTAGAGAAACACTGTCAGATATAGTGCCGGAAAATGAGCCCCTCAGGTTGGAAGGCACTCAAAATGCGACTGGGGAAGAGCTGCCTCTTCAAAATAGAGTTGACCATGATGACGTGAATGGAGTAAAGTCCACAGAATCTTCATTTGCTGATGGGGCAAAATCAAAATTAAGAGAAACAGCTGTAAACATCCACTGAAAATCAGAGCATAGAATATGCAAAGTATGAATCTGGGAAAATTAGAAGTTGTCAAAAATGAAATGGAACGTATAAACATTGATATCTTAGGCATTGTTGTTGTTGTTGTATGTGCCGTGGAATCAGTTCCGACTCATAGCGACCCTGTACAGGGTTTCTGAGGCTGCTCTTTACAGGAGCAGAAAGCCTTATCTTTCTCACGTGGAACAGCTGGTAGTTTTGAACTGCTGACCTTGTAGTTCACAGCCCAATTCATAACCACTACGCTACCAGAGCTCCTTATTTTTGGCATTAGTGAGCTGAAATGGACTGGAATTGGCCATTTTGAATCTGACAACTGCATGGTTTACTATGCCAGGAATGACAAATTGAAGAGGAATGGTGTTGTATTCACTGTCAAAAAGAACATATCCAGATAATCCATGAGATACAATGCTGTCTGTGATAGGATAATATCCATGCACCTATAGGGAAGCCCAGTTAACACCACTATTATTCAAAATTATGCATTAAATACTAAAGCCTGTGAGGATGAAATAGAAGAATTCTACCAACTTCTTCAATCTGAAATCGATCAAACATGCAATCAAGATGTATTGATCATTACTGGTGATTGGAAT
>NW_006408551.1:19581996-19583538 GCF_000296735.1 Chrysochloris asiatica | reverse complement strand
CACCTGAATTTAGAGATCATCTGAAGAACAGATTTGATACATTAAACACTGAAGACCAAAGACCAGAAGAGTTGTGGGATGACATCAAGAACATCATACATGAAGAAAGCAAAAAATAATTGAGAAGACAAGAAGGAAAAGGTCAAAATGGAGTCAGAAGAGACACTGAAACTTGCTCTCCAGTGTAGAAATGCTAAAGCAAATGGAAGAAATAAGGAGGTCCAAGAGCTGAACAGAAAATTTCAAAGATCAGCTCGAGAAGATAAAGCCAAATATTACAAGAAAATATGCAAAGATCTGGAATCAGAAAATCAAAAAGGAAGACCATGCTCACCATTTCCTCAAGCTGAGGGAACTGAAGAAAAAATTCAAGCCTCGACTTTCGTTATTGAAAGATTCTCTGGGCAAAGTATTGAATAATACAGAAAGCATCAAGAGAAGATGGAAGGAATACACAGAGTCACTATACCAAAAGGAAATGGTTAATGTTCAACCATTTCAAGAGGTAGCATATGCTCAAGAGCCAATGATACTGAAGGAGGAAGTCCAAGGTGCATTGAAGGAATTGGCAAAGAACAAGGCACTAGGAATTGATGGGAAAAAAACAAATCTTTCAAAAAAGTGAGGTGGCACAGGAGGCACTCACTCATCTATGCCAAGAAATTTGGAAGACAACTATCTGGCCGACTGATTAGAAGAGATCCATATTTGTGCCCATTCTGAAGAGAGATGACCCAATGGAATGTGGAAATCATCAGACAATCTCTTTTGATATCCCATGTGAGAACAGTTTTGCTAAAAGTAATACAGAAATGGCTACAATTATACACTTACAGAGAACTTCCAGAGGTTCAAGCCAGATTCAGAAGAGGCCATGGAATGAGGGATATCATTGCTGATGTCTGTTGGATATTGGCTGAAAACAGAGAGTATGTCTGTTGGATCTTGGCTGAAAACAGAGAGTATCAGAAAGATGTTTACCTGTGCTTTATTGACTATGCAAAGGCTTTCGGTTGTGTAGATCATGACACACTATGGACAACATTGCGAAGTACGAGTATTCTGTAATACCAAATTGTGCTCATCAGGAATCTGTACCTGGACCAAGAGGCAGTTGTTCAAACAGAACATGGGAACTCTGAATGTTTTACAAATAAGAAAGGTGTGTGACAAGGTTGTAGTTTTTCATCATACTTATTCAACCTGTATGCTGAGCAAATAATACAAGAAGCTGGGTTCTGTGAAGAAAAATGTGGCTTCAGGATTGGAGGAAGACTCATTAACAACCTGTGACATGCAGATGATACAACCTTGCTTGCTGAAAGTGAAGAGGACTTGAAACATTTAATTATGAAGATCAAAGAGCACAGCCTTCAGTATGGATTGCATCTCAATGTAAAGAAAACAAAAATCCTCACCACTGGACCAATAAACAACATTCTCATCAATGGAGAAAAGATTGAAGTTGTCAAAGACTTCATTCTTCTTGGATCAACCATCAACACTCATGGAAGCAGCAATTAAGAAATCCAACAGCATATT
>NW_006408551.1:19570455-19581896 GCF_000296735.1 Chrysochloris asiatica | reverse complement strand
ATGAAGATCAAAGAGCACAGCCTTCTGTATGGATTGCATCTCAGTGTAAAGAAAACAAAAATCCTTACCACTGGACCAATAAACAACATTCTCATCAACGGAGAAAAGATTGAAGTTGTCAAGGACTTCATTCTTCTTGGATCAACTATCAACACTCATGGAAACAGCAGTCTAGAGATCAAATAAAGTATTGCATTAGGCAAATATGCTGCACAAGTCATTTTTAAAGTGTTGAAGAGCAAAGATGTCAGCTTGAGGACTAAGGTGCGCCTGACCCAAACCGTGGTATTTTCAATAACCTCATATGCATGTGAAAGCTGGACAGTAAATAAGGAAGACCATAGAAGAATTGATGCCTTTGAGTTATACGGTGTTGGAGGAGAATATTGAAAGTACCATGGGCTTCCCAAAGAACCAATAGATCCATTTTTTAAGAAGTGCAGCCAGAGTGCTCCTTGGAAGCCAAAATGGTCAAACTTTGTCTCTCATACTTTGGACATATTGTCAGGAGGGACCAATTGTTGGAGAAAGATACCATGTTTGGTAAGGTGGAGGGTCAGAGAAAGAGAGGAAGACCCCCAATGAGATGGATTGGCCAAGTGGCAGCATCGACGGACTCAAGCGTGGCAGCAGTAGTGAGGTCGGCCCAGGATTGGGCAGTGTTTCCATCTGCTGTGCATAAGGTTGCTATGAGTCGGTACCAACTCGATGGCTCCTAAGAACTACAACAACAGCAGAATGGACTAAAATATTCAACTCTTGCATTAATTGTTGTTGTTAAGTGTCATCAAGCCGATTCCGACCCATAGTGACTCATAGCTAAAGAGCAGCTGGTGAGCTGGAACTGCTAACTTTGAAGTTTAAACTGACTTTGCAGTCCAGCACATTAACCCACAGTGGTACACCAAAACACCCAGGAACTACTAGCCAAATATTAAGGAAGGGAATGATCAGACTTAGGTACTGGAAGAAAGCATGTTTAAAATGAGAGGATACAATGTGTTATTTTTAAAAGAAAATATCAATATTAATCATCTAGCAGTAACATGGACAAAAGATTATAATAAGTAGAGGAACAAGGACAGAAGGGCTGTGAATGGAAAGAGGTTTTCAGATATTGAGTTGGAAGAGCTTGAAAATTTATTTTACATGAAATAGACCAGGGAGAGAACTTTCATATATAACTGATTGGCCTATAATATTGTTACCTTAACTGCAGTTCATAGGAGGTGGATCTAGAGGAAGAAAGGGCTGGTGGTAGGGAAAGATAAATTAAGTAGTTTGAGAAAGATCTCAGTATCTGGAACCAGAAGGTTTGAGTTTCAGTCCCAGTCTGTGCTCTGGAAAACTGTGAAATGCTAAGAAAAGTCATTCATACACTGGAAACTTAGTGCTATTTTCTTAAAAAAAAAAAATTATAGCCATGCTTTGTCTATTTCCCAGGGTAGTTGGGAGGACTGTATGAGGAAATTGAGGTCCAAGTACTCAGTAAATTGTAAGGTAGTTAGCTAATGTTCTTTAGTAAAGTGGATAGTTGGGTTTTGGATCTAGAACAAGACTATTTTCATCACTCACTTGTTTTTCACCCTCTTGCTAGCATTAGACCTGTTACTATTATTGTTGCTATGTGTCATCAAGTCAGTTCCAATTCATATCCATCCAGATAGGGTTTCCAAGTGTGAATGATGGGCTTGAACTGCTAAACTTGAAGTTACCAGTCTAGCGTGTATCCTACGGTGATAACACAGGGCTCAGCTTTAAGCCTAATCCCAGCTACTTCATGATCTGACAAGAATAAAGAGTGCAGCAGATTTTCGATTTCACATGCAACTTCTGACATTACTCTTGATGTCCTAAGCATAGTAAGTGAGTAGCTTTGGTTTCCATTGAAGCTGCAATCTTATATCTATCCCTGCTAGGATTGCTAGATATAAATGATCATTTATACTCTGGTTGGAGTCCTGGTGTGGCACTGTGGGCTAATGCGTCAGACTGCAGAGTCGTTTGAACTGCAAGATCTGTAGTTCAAGCTCACCAGCTCCTCCTTGGAAACCCTATACAGGTTCGCTATGGGTCAGAATCGACTCAATGGCACTTAACAACAGCAACAATACTCTGGTTGACCTTTAGGGAGGCCTCCCCTGAGTACAATGATTTTTGCCCATTGCTTATTGTTAAGTGCCATTGAGCTGGTTCCAACTCACAGTGACCCTGTATAGCATTTCCGAAGAGCATCTGGTGAGTTAGAACCACTGACTTTGCAGTTCAAACCAACCTTGAGGTCCAGTGCTTATCTTATAACACCACACCAGGACTCATAGAATCCATCAAGGAAGAAGAACCAGGAGTGCAGTGTATCTTTTGGGTCCTGAAATCCCTGCACTCCTAACTTCCTTGACCCAGGGACAGAGAGCTGTGTGATACTGGAGGAGTGGCAGAGGAGAAGCAGAAGCAGAACTGAGAGCTAGAGCACCAGACAGAGTGATGGGCTTCCTAGCTCATGGAGCAAGTAAAGCAGATAAATTTTGGGCAGGAGTGTCTTTGGGGTAGAGTGCCTCCAGATGCTTAATTGGAGAGATAGTTTCCTTGACTCACAGAGCTAGACCTGAATGCCTTTGGACTCAGGCTTGTAAAGAGTAGAGTGTCCATTGGGCATTTATCAGCAGCCCTAAAGGAGTTTTGTAACATTGCCTGATTAGAGCAGATACAATGCCAAGGGACAGATGGCCAGATAGAAGTCTGCCTGTGGGCATGGCTGAGAAAAGGCTGTCCTGACCAAAGAACTGTATTGTGGATATTTCTGGTCGTGACTTATAATCTGTTAACTTCCCTACTAAACCCCATATCTGTGAGTATGGTGTCTGAGTACTATGTGAACATTGCAATGAATTGCTGAACTTCTAGCACCACACCAGCTGAGTACAGAATGCTATGGGAAGGTTGGTTGGTACCACTGTTTTTTACATATGCATTGTCTTATTTCTTCTTCACAACAATCCTATACTGGGAGTTATCCATAGTTTTCTTGTTTTATAAGTGAGGGGCTCAGAAGGATAAGTCCCTTGCTCTAAACTAGAAACTATTTAGTGGGAGAGCCAGACTTTGGCTGTGATTTAGATTCTCTTACCTAAGTAAGCTGTAGATCTCTACACTGTAATGCCATCTAAGTAAACAAATGGGGTAAATAGACAAGAATTTAAATCTCCCTCAGGGAGATGCCTAGCAAAGAAGTTAGTTGGATACATAGTCACTTGAATTAAACCTCCAAACCATGAGAAGTTTGGTTTGATCCCATAGGTAATAGGAATTTACCATGGACTTTTTTGAGCCTAGAATTGTGATAAAATTCACACTGAGAAGACTGATTGGATATTAATAGGTAGGGAAAACAAACAGAGGTCCAGGGACCATGTGAAAATCTCTTGAAAAAAAAAAAAACACAACACAAAACCATTTCAGTGTGAAAATTATAAAGCTTTATGCTAAATGACATTTAAAAAAGAAGTAAAGAAATGAAAAAATATGTAAGATTGCATTTAAAGATCTGAATTCTTCCCCAGTTTGTCTATAGAATCAGTAAAGTTGCAATCAATACCTCAAATGTGGTTTTTTTTTTTTTTTTTTTTTTTTTTTTTTTTTTAAATGAGTCTTGACAGATTCTAAAATGAGTATGCATAAACTGGGGGAAAAAAAAATCTAAAGCACTGCTGAAGAACAAAATCTAGGTGGTGAAATTTATGTGCAAAAATCAATACTTTCATGATTTAAAAGAAAATATACCAAAAACCAAAGTCAAACCAAACCGATTTTCATTGCATTACTTATGTCTCATAGAGGCCCTACAGGGCAAAGTAGAACTGCTCCTCAGGGTTTCTGAGACCATCTTAAAACAACTTTGTTGTTGTTGTATGTGCTGACTCATAGTGACCCTGCACAGGGTTTCTGAGGCTGTAAATCTTTACAGGAGCAGAAAGCCTCATCTTTTCCCCCGTGGAACAGCTGGTAGTTTCACACTGCTTACCTTGTGGCTTGCAGTCTGATTCGTAACCACTACGCTACCAGAGCTCTGTAAAACAACTTTACAGGAACAGAAAGCTTCATCTTTCTCCTGTGGTCTGGCTCACAGATTTGAACTGTCAACCTGTGTTTAGCTGTGACTAGCTCACAGCACTAGCAGAACTAGTTCAGAAAAAATACTGTATTTTTATGACATTTCTAAAATTGAATTTTTAATTGCTTAAAAAATGAAATATTAAAGAAGCGACTGATCATTTTGGCTACATTATAATTAAGAACTTGAGTTCATCAGAGAATCCATAAAGAAAGCAATAGAGTAGACTGAAATTGGGGGGAAACTGATAGCCATAATATTATCAACAAACAATTACTATCACAAATATATGATATACTACAAATTGCTACAAAAACAATGATCAGATGGACACAAGACAAAAGCAGGCATTTTGTAGCAGAAAAATACTTGTGCTAAATAAACCTGTGAAAAAAATGTGTGCTCCGTTGTTGTTGTTGTGAAGTGCCATTGAGTCGGTTCCAACCCATAGCGACACTGTGTAGGGTTTCCGAGGAGCAGCTGGTAAGCTTGAACCACTGACCTTGCAGTTCAAATGGCTTTGTAGTCTGGCACATTAACCCATAGCACCACAAAAAATACAAATTAGAACCACAGTGAAATACCATTATATACCAACAAATTTGGCAAACATTAAGAAGCATGATGCTCCTAATTGTTAGAGAGAATGTGCACTAACATAATGCCAGAGATTTGGTCCAATCATTTTGCAAAGCAATTCAGCATTATATTGGAAAGCTATGCATCTTCTATGAGTCCTGTTAGCATAGTGGGTTACCGGTTGGGCTGCTAACCCCAAGGCTAGCAGTTTGAATCTACTAGATGCACCATGGGAGAAAAATGAAACTTTCTGCTCTCATACTAATTTACAGCCTCAGAAACCCTATACAGGGTTACTATGAGCCAGAACCAATTCAACGACACACTACCACTGTTGCAGACCGTGTAAAGCTGGTCAGTTCAAGGCCCACTGGGCCCGAGTGTTGCAGACAATGCAGGCCACAGGCTCTGAGGAACAGATTCTGGCCACCGGGCAGTCATAGCAAATAGTTTTTCATCTTAGTGTTTAGTTATGTTTTTTATTTAATTCCAAACATGAGCCCTTAATATCTACAGATAAATGTAATATTTTCCTAAAGCCGAGACTGTAAAGGTTTCAAGGTTAAACCTTTCTCCAAAGGATTAACTAAAAATAACTTAGCTACTTCCTGGTTCTTTGTTCTATAGACAAAAGGACATCCTCCCTAAACCTGTCCCAGGTGCAGGCTATTCAGCCAAAGTTCCTGAAAACCTGGCTCAGGAAGCCAAAACAGCGGGACTCTCCTCCCAAGCCTTTTGTCCTTCCCTTTCACCTTCCCCCAACTGAGCTCAGGGGCTATAGATATGTTAATTGAACCTGAGAAACCAAGTTGTGGGCCTGGGATTTGAACCAGCGAAGTACAATGTAAAGTTGCCTGAATGTCTGGAAAATTACATATGCTAGCTGTACCTTGTCTTGGTCCCTCCCAGCTTGGTGTGAAGCTCCTCCCCTAAATAAAATGGAGATGCAGGCCGGTCCCGGTGTGCATTACAGGCAGGCGGTGAAAGTGTGCAGTACAGCTTGGAGAATGTGCTGTGCGGCTGACTAAGCATGTGTTACTGACCAGCTAGTAAGGGGTGCGTACTGCCCGCTTAGCTAAGATGGATACCATGCGGGATCTTACCGCCCTCCTGGCTAATATGTTCACCACGCCTGACCTGCCAGACACCAGTAATGCATCCACCCTGGTTTTGGGGTGTCTCTTTGTCTCTCTCTTTGTGTCTTTCTGTGTATTCTTTTGCTATCCCTATCGCTGCCAGACTTTTGACAACTTTAATTTTTTTTCTATTTATCTTGATGTTATTTATTGGTCCAATGGTGAGGATTTTTGTTTACTTTACATTAAAGTACAACTCATACAGAAGGCTGTGTTCTTGGAGCTTCATCAGTATTTTAAGTCTTCGTTGCTTTCAACAAAGTTGTGTCATCTGCATATCCCAGGTTGTGAATGAGTTTTCCTTGTTTCCTAATGACATCTTCTTCATATAATCCAGCTACTCGGATTATTTACTCAGCATACAGATTTAATAAGTATGTGTAAAGAGTACAATCCTGGAGCACACTTTTCCTGATTTTAATTCACTCAGTGTACCCCAGCTCTGTTTGAACAGCTCCCTCTTGGTATATGTACCAGTTCCTCATGAACACAATACCCTTCTTCACAATGTTTTCCATATTTTTTCATGATCCACACAGCCAAAAGTCTTTGCATACTCAATAAAGCACAATAAACATCTTTCTGGAATTCTCTGCTTTCAGCCAAGATGCATTTGACATCAGCAATGGGATCCTTTTTTCCATGGTCTCTTCTGAAACAGCTTGAAACTCTGGCATTTCCTTTTACTGTCTTTGAATTATAATTAGCAAAATTTTACTTGCATATGCTAGTGATGCTATTGTTTGATGATTTCCACATTCCTTAGGGTCACTTACCTTTGAAATGGGCACAAATATGGATGTCTTCCAATCAGTTGGCCAGGTAGCTGTCCTCCAAATTTCTTGGCATAGATGAGTTAGTGCTTCCAGTGTTTCATCAGTTTGTTGAAGACTTCAATTTATACTCCATCTATTTCTGGCGTCTTTTTCTTTGAAAATGCCTTCAGTTCATCTTGGACTTCACCCTTCAGTACCATTGACTCTTGATTATATGCTAACTTTGGAAGTAGCTGAACATCGACCTTTTCTTTCTGGTAGAGAGACTGTGTGCATTCCTTCTATCTTCCTCTGATCTTTTCTACATCATTCAATATTTTGTAAAAAGGAAGCACAACTTATTAGTGAAATTCTTTACATTAACTAGGTGAAACTAAGAAAAATATTTTAATAGATTCTGGATACCATTTTGTAGTGCTATAGGATAAGTACTGGACTGCTAACCACAAGGTTAGTCCTACAAACCTATCAGCCACTCCTCAGAAACCCTATACAGGGTTGTTATGTGTCAAAAACTCGACAACACTTAACAACAACAAAAACATCCGTTTTTTGAAGTAAAAACTTGTTTTTGTTGCTGTTAAGTGGCCCCAATTTGGTTCCAATGTATAGCGACCCTGAATATAGTTTCTGAGAAGCATCTGGTAGATTTGAACTACCAACTTTGTTGTTAAGCACTTCCTTCTAGTGCTTATCCTACGGCGTTACGCCAGCACTCAAAAACATATTGACAAAGTAAAGAGAAAAGAATGTTCTTTAAAAAGGCACTAAAAATATGTAATAAGTATATTATGTACAATAGTTAAATACTAGAAGCATTTCTATTATAGTTACCAAGGGTGTCATGATGTGTGTGTGTGTGTGTGTGTGTGTGTGTGTTTTGCCTCTGCAATTCTCTTTTATTGTTTCTTTATAAACGTCTCTCACCTGGAGAAATGTAGTGTTATAGTCATTAGCTTATCTTTTCTGTTTTTTCTTAAAACTCTATGTTAACAGCAACTGAGCCAAGAGGAGGAAAACCGTAAGTTACAATAGAAAGGCACTTGCTGTTACGTGCCGTCAAGTCGCTGTTGGTTCAGACTAATAGTGACACTGTATAGGGTTTCTGAGGAGCAGCTGGTGAGCCTGAACCTCCCATCTGGCAATTCAAAGGGCTTGGCATTTCAAAGAGCTTTTCAGTCTGGCGCATTAATCCACAGTGCCACACCAGGACTCCAGAAAGGCACTTGTTGTTGTTGTTGTTAAGTGCCGTCGAATCGTTTCCGGCCCATAGCGACCCTGTATAGGGTTTCCGAGGAGCAGCTGGTGAGCTTGAACCGCCAATCTTACAGTTCAAACGGCTTTGCAGTCCCACGCATTAACCTTCAGCTTCGCACCAGGACTTCCGAAAGGCACTTGTTGTTGTTGTTAAGTGCCATCTAGTCGATTCCGACCCTGTATAGGGTTTCCTAGGAGCAGCTAGTGAGCTTGAACCACTGACCTTAGAACCTGGTAAATCCTCATATCCTGGAATGTGCAACCACAGAGGACAAGACAACAAGCACACTGCCCACAGCCAGCTCTACCACCAATCACATGATGCTTACCCCTCACCCCCAGCCCCTGGTTGGCAGGGGGATCTGGGGAGGGGCCAGGGAAGGGAGACAATTCAACACTGGCAGGAGTGGAGGTCCTTGGCCAATCAGGGTGACCCCTCTGAGACAGAAGGGCAATCTGGAAGGGATGGGTCCAGCAGAGGGGCTCTGGAGTGTGCAGGGGTTTCTGGTGGTGCTGTGTTGCCAGGCACCCTACACATAGTGGGGAGGTGGAGGCATTAGAGTCTGCCCCTGCTCTACCTTGAGAGGGGGGTCAGTGAGAGTTCCAGGATAGGAGGGAGCACAAACTGGCTCCTCCAAGAATGGCAAGGTCTCAGTTACTTGGTTCAGCTTTAGCGGTGGGGTGCAGGGTTCTGATTTAGCAGACTTGGGGCCCTCTGAGTCAGCATCAACCTGGGGAGCTTGACCAGACTGCTGGAAGCAAGGGAGCTGCTCCCTCCAGCCGTCCGTCAAGCTCAAGAGACTTCAGTGCCCAGCAGCCAGATAGCTCTCACCCTCCTTTGTGTAATGGTCATGATGTGGGACCCAGAGCAGAGCTGGTGCCCTAGCCTGGGGTCTGCCAGCCAGCCAGCTAGCCACACATATGGTGGCCCTGGTGGGCAGTATAGGCCAAATGAAAGGAGCTGCCCTATTGTTCCCTGAGCAAGGACTGGCCAAAGGCCCAGATCTCTGCCCTAGCCTACTGCCACCATTCTGACCCCTCTGCCCTCCCTGCCCAATGCTCCCAGACCCACTTCTCATGCTCCCAGGGTTCCCTGAGGCAGAGGGAGAGTCTCAGAGGTGAAGGGGACAGCCATCCCTCACCATGGGGCCCATTATCCAATCCTTGATTGTGTCCAGGAAGCGGGGTGGGAGGGTGGTGGTGGCATGGGGCAGTGGGCCAAGCAGGCCTCTCATCTCATCAGGAGCAGGAGGCACTTTGACATGGGGATGAGCAGGGACAGGTAACTTCTCTGTGGCTTTGCCTGGGCCTGCATCTTTTTGGCCTTCCCTTGGAGGATGGGTCTGCGAGAAAGGGGTTCCTGAAACCCTGAGGGCAGGGTTGTCTGAAGCTAGGCCGGAGTGGGCAGAGCCTCTGCTTCTCAGAGCTCATGGTCACAATTCTTGGCTTGGGGTGGGACAGGTGTCACCCCCATTCCCACCCTCACTGGCTACCAGGGAAACAGTGGGGGCAGGGGTGAAGTGGAGAACTGGAGCAGGGTAGCGGGAGGGGAGACCAGGAGGAGGGGTTCTGCCTCAACATCCCAGAGCCCCGCCGTTTTCTGGACAGTAGGTCCAGTGTCCCCGTGGGGAGTCTGGGGCTGGTCTGCTCAGGGGGACCTGCAGTCAGTCTTTGTGGGTGGGAGGACATTGTTGCTATTTCACCGAAAGAGTTTCCATTCATAATGATGAATGGAAATATAGTTTCAGATTCCCTCTATAGGGTTGCTATGTGTTGAAATCAACTTGATACCAGTGGGTTTGGTTTGGGTTGGATGTACAGATAATACCAAAAATGTAAGTGCATAAGACATAATTTTTATCAAGAACATAAAGCATTCTTATTTGCATAATACGTATGATAGTCTATGTAGAAACCTGATGAGAACCAATAAAAAAAGTATTAGAACTAATTGGAGACTTTAGGAAAGAGTGGGTGTGAATAAAAATGCAAAAGTCTATAACTTTTGTTAAATGCCAGTAATAAAGATGAGAAGTATTTCATTTCAAATTATTAGGGGGAAAAAATGAAAGGAATTCCTAGGTAAAAAATCCAATAAAGAATATGCAAGGTATTTATGAAAAAAAAAAAAAGATTAAATATGTACTAAAGGGTATATAAGAAAACCTGCTATCTTAAAACAACAAAGCCAACTACCATAGTTGAATATGGGAAGACGCTTATATTTTAAAGGTGTCACTCATCCCCAAATTGCATTATGCATTTAATACGATGACAAGCATAATCTTAAATAAAATTTCATGAACTTTAACAAGCTTATTCTAAAATAAATATAGAGGAACAAATGGACAAGAAGAGTCAAAGAAATGAAAACAAACAATAAAATGAACATAAAAAGAGGCTCTCACTCCATTAAGAATCAGATATATAAAACCCACTAGCTGTTATAAAAAGGAGCTCTGGTAGCATAGTAGTTACGAATCGGGCTGCGAACCCCAAGATCAGCAGTTCAAAACTACCAGCTGTTCCACAAGAGAAAGATGAGGCTTTCAGCTTCTGTAAAGATTTACAGCCTCAGAGACCCTGTATAGGGTCGCTATGAGTCAGAACCTACTCCATGGCACATAACCACCACCATGCTGTTTCCTTCTGGGAAGTCATTGTTTCTCTGGGTAGGTTTCCACACTCTACTCTTCTCCCTTAATGGTCAGGGACCTCCGCTCCTGGACTGCAAAGTCAATCACTCCCCTCGTTTTGCTACAAAACGTCTACGTTTACATTTCCAACCCTCACAGTCAGTCCTGATAGTAATTATTCAGTATTGTACCACATGAGTGCTATCCCCATCTCCTTTCATCAGCCCTGCTCAGACAGATTGTATACTACTCAGTGGAGATTCTACCTTCCTCTGTGCCCTCTGGATCTAGGCTCCCTCTTGAAGGCTTGTAAGCCAGTCACTTCTTGCCTTTGTAACCCCCTCATTTTGGGTAGCCAATGTCAAAGTTGCCCATCCCTGTGTACTCTGTGTTTGGAGGGGGTGGGAATGATCCTTGCTGTAAGGATTTGTTCCCTCTTTTGAGCTACTGCATCCATAGGCGTAGTTCATCAAATTTTGTCAGATTACTCTTTTTTTTTTCCTCTTCTTTCTTCTTCTAGATGAGTTCTGATCATCCAGCCATTGAAGCCAGGTCAGGTGGGTACTATCTATAAGTGTGGGTGTTCTTGTGCATATGCACTCTCTTCTTATCAGCTGTGTCCTACTTAGCCAATGCAAACCTGCCTAATAGGTTTCCCATCTGCCTTGTTCTTACATTCTCCTCCCCCTTCTTGTGTATTGCCCCCCTCCCTAGCACCCAAACTATCCTGTGTCTATTCCCTACCCCGTGCTCCACCTTCTTCCTCCCCTCGCCCCACCCCCTCATCCTGTTGTTGTTGTTGTTGTTAAGTGCCATCGAGTCGGGTCCGACCCATAGCGACCCTGTACAGGGTAAATCTTTACGGGAGTAGAAAGCCTCATCTTTCTCCCGAGGAGCGGCTGGTAGTTTCGAACCGCTGACCTTAAGGTTCGCAGCCCGATTCGTA
>NW_006408551.1:19560506-19569410 GCF_000296735.1 Chrysochloris asiatica | reverse complement strand
GATGTGTCATTGCAAAAGATTTTTTTCCCCATTCTGTGGGTTGCCTTTTTGTTCTTTTGGTGAAGTCTTTTGATGCACATATGTTTTTTTAATTTTTAGTATGTCCCAACCATCTATTTTGTCTACTTTTGTTTATGTAGTTTTCAAAATGTTTGGTAGTCTATGTATTCCCCAAATTAATGCCCTCACATTTGTCCCTAGTTTTCATTGATGGCCTTCCTAATTCTGGGATTCATATTAAAGTCTTAATCTATCCTGAGTTGGTTTTTGTATAAGGTATGAGGTAAAGGTCTTGTTACAATCTTTTGTATATCGCTTTCCAGTTCTGCCAGCACCATCTGTTGAAGAGACTATCAGCCCACCCCCGCCATGTGATATATTTAGGCACTTGAAAAGAGGATATTGATTAAAGAAACATTCTATGATCGTTACCAGGGGTGGAGGGAAGGGAACAGGGTAGTCCTGTGTGGTGCTGTGGGATAAGCCCTGAACCACAAGGTCAATCTGAACCTCAAGGTCAATAGTTCAAATTCTCCAGCTGCTCCTTGAAAACCCTACACAGGGTTACTATGAGTTGGAAGTAATTGGATGGCTCTTAACAAAAGAAGCACTATATTTTTGCTATTGTTTTGCACTGCAATGATTACTGGACTGCAAATTTCTATTCATGTCACAGCTCTATTTCTATAAGATATACAGCAAGTATAAAGAAACGATCATGAATATTAGCAATTGTTGATTGTTATGAAGTGTCATTGAGTCGGTTCCGACTTATAATGATTCTATATAGGGTTTCTGAGGAGCAGCTGGTGGGTTTGAATAGCCAACCATGCAGTCAGAAGTCCAGTGTTTATCTTATAGTGCCAAACCATTAGAGAGATGCAAATCAAAACAACAATGAGATATCATCTTACCCCAAAACAGAAAACAACAAATGCTAATGAAGGTCTGGAGAGACAGAGACCCTTATACACTGCTGTTGGGACTGTGAAATGGTGCAACCACTGTGGAAAATGGTAGGACAATTTCTCAAAAAGTTAGAAATAGATATACCATATGACCTGGCAGCCGAGTACTTTAACCACTGTGTCACCAGGACTCCCTATACACACATATAATTATATAGAAATACAGTCTTAACTGGGTTCTATAGGAGTAGAACTTAAGATGGCAGTTCTTGATCAAGCAGTTTATTGGGAAAATGCTCTCAGAGGAAGAAGCGAGCGAGAATCAAGGTAAGGTAGGGGAATAAAGCAAACATGCTTAGTCTGAGCAGTTCTGAGTTCTTATGGGCTAACAAGCTGCAAGGCTGACAGTTCAAATTTACCAGAAGCTCCTCAGAAACCCTATACAGGGTCACAAAACAAAATGTGAGTTGGTGTCCACTTGATGGCAATAAACCACAACATCATTGTTCACCTGGGGTCCTGGTGTGCCACTGTAGGATATACACTGGACTGATAACTGCAAAGTTGGCAGTTCAGACCCATTGGCCATTCCTCAGAAACCCAAATACAGATTTGAAGGATGTTTAAGGACCACAGTTTCTGAGGTTCTACCAGTGTCTATTAGACGAGTAAAATGGGTCTTTTTATGAATTTGAGTTTTGTTCCACATTCCTCCCCCCTCCCCCAACACACACATACTTCTATCCATGATCTCTTAATGTGATTCCTTTCAGAACCATCACCACTGGTTTCTTCTGGTCTCAGGATTGTGGAGGCTGGGAGTCATGTGGTCCATTCGTACTGTGGACTACTTTGTTCCTTGTTTGATTGATTTTCTTCACTTTTCTTAGCTCTGGGTGCAGAAAGACCAATAGCTGCACCTTATATGGCTACTCATAGATTTTAAGGCTCTTGTCCTGGTGTGGGCTGTGGATTAATGTGCTGGACTGCAAGGTTGGTTTGAACAACAAGGTCAGTGGTTCAAACTCACCAGTTGCTCTTTGGAAACCCTATACAGGGTCGCTCTGAGTCGGAACTGATTCGACAGCACTTAACAACGCCAACAACAGTTACCACTCACCAAAGTAGGATTTAGAACATTGTCTTAAATTCAAATTTAAGCCTTATGAAAGCACAGAGTGGATATTTTATATAATTCACTTATTATTCTAAGTATATATAGGAGGACTCTTTAAAAAGTTCATGGAAAATGGAATTAAAAGGTAATGGAATTTTTCCACAAAGTTTTTGATGCTCCCTGGTATAGAACAAGTTCTGGCACATAATAGACTCCGTGTATACATTAGCAGAATGAATGGATGAATGAATATAGACAAGGATAGCTCATTTTCTAAGGCATCCAGATGGATCATGATAAATACAGCAACAATCTCTATCACCCAAGGAGCTTTCAACCTGCTTGGAGGCTCAAGCAATAGTAGATAGTGTGACTAATCAGTGAGCTATGTGGTATTGGCCATCGGTGAGGCAGGAGTTCAGAGAAGTGTATGGGAAATGTATGAGACCTCAGTTTTAGGCTTCTGTTCCAGTTATTTGCATACTGTCCCAGTATGCAAATCATTTAACTGAATGTATAGAATTTCCATTCCCATCCGTGTGGTTGCAGCAGGAGTTGAATGAGTGCTAAAATTATCCTGAGATAATTTATGTCCCAACAGTCTTTCCAGACAACTTTTTCCAAAGCATTCTCATGAAAGGATATTTCCAGCAGAAATATTATATAGTTTTGGAGTTTTACTTACATTAGATAAATAACTGGGCAAACTTCTCCTTTGTTTAACAAGCTGTGTGTGGGGCATGACATGAGGTGTTTTACATCAATCTTAAGCAACAAGGAAACAATAGAACTTGAAGACATGACAAAGGACCTTTGGAATGCTTTTGCTTTATTCACATACTAGGCTTATTTCTTGTTCTTAATTGATCACTCTAATTTGTTTTTTCAAAGCCTTTCTTAATCCTTTGCATAGCCTCTTATTATTCATTTATTTAATAGTCTGTTCGAATTAATGTCATGAGTCCTGGTGTGGAACTGTAGAATAAGCACTGGACTGCTAACTTCAAGGTCAGCAGTTCAAACCCACAAGCTGCTCCTCATAAACTTTATGCAAGGTCGCTATGAGTTGGAACTGACTTGATGGCACTTAACAACAACAATTCGTTGATACTTTTATTATTTGTCACTGTGGAAATTGCGTTCACTTCCCAGGGAGTTCTTATTTTCACAATAGTGAATGTATTAATTAAATGAATATTTTCAAATGCTAAATATAATTCTTTTAATTTTATACTTCAAAAGTAAAGATAAGATTTACAGAACCTGCCAGAGAGAAACAAGTGAGCAAGGAAGTCATTGATAGGGGAATTGAGTTTATTTTAATCTTCACTTCTCTTTTGTAGTTATCATAACACAGTAAAGACTTCAAGATTTTCTGTCTTTCCTTTTCAAATAAATGACTGTGGGGTGTGTGTGTGTGTGTGTGTGTGTGTGAGAGAGAGAGAGAGAGAGAGAGAGAGAGAGAGAACACAGCACATCCGCCCTGTGGTTGAACATTTTCTTCAGTGTGTACCTCAGCTTTGAATTTCTCTGTGGTGGTGGGCTGGTTGGACTCTGGCCTCTCCCTGGGGATTCCTTTCTAACTCAGTTACTTTCAATTTACTGAAAGATCCCAAGTTGGCCTGAGGAAGACTCTGAAGGGGATTTACGTCCCTGAGCAGAAAGAGGACTTCAAACAAATGGGCAATGACTGATCTCTAATAAGGCACCGTAGGGTAAACAATGTACTGCTAAATACGAAGTCAGCAGTTCAAATCCACTAACCGCTTCTTGAAAGCCCAATACAGGGATGGAGAGCTTCTGCCTGTAGGCTGTATAAGGTCTGTGAAATCATTTGGATTTGTCCTGCTAAGCAAACTGCAGTGCCAGCCATCACATTGTTGTTGTTGTTAAGTGTTGTCGAGTCTGTTCTAACTCATAGTGATTTTGTATAGTGTTTCTTAGGAGTAGCTGGTGAGCTTGAACCACTGACCTTGTGGTTCAAAATGACCTTACAGCCCAGCGCTTTAACCCTCAGCACCACACACATTGTTGTTGTTGTTAGGTGCCATCGAGTCAGTACCAACTCATAGCGACCCTATGCACAACACAATGAAACACTGCCTGTTCCTGGGTCAACCTCACAATAGTTGCCACGCTTGAGCCCATTAATGCTGCCACTTTGCCATTCCATCTCACAGAAGGTCTTCCTCTTTTTCTTTGACCCTCTACCTTAACAAACATTATACACTTCTCCAGTAAATGGTTCCATCTGACAATGTTTCCGAAGTATGAGAGATGAAGTTTGGCCATCTTGGCCTACAAGAAGCACACTGCCTGCCCTTCTTTCAACACAGATCTGTTGGTTCTTTTGACAGTGCATGGCACTTTCAATATTCTCCTCCAACACCGTAACCCAAAAACATGAATTCTTCTACGGTCTGTCCAGCTTTTGCATGCATATGAGGTTATTGAAAATACCATGGCTTAGGTCAGGTGCACCTTAGTCCTCAAGCTGACATCTTTGCTCTTCAACACTTTAAAAAGGTCTTGTGCAGCAGATTTGCCTAAAGCCTAATGCCTAATAAGTCGTTTGACTTCTTGGCTGTTGCTTCCATGAGTGTTGATGGTTGATCCAAGATAAATGAAGTCCCTGACAACTTCAATCTTTTCTCCATTGATAAAAATCTTGTTTATTGGTCCAGTGGTGAGGATGTTTGCTTTCTTTACATTGAGATGCAATCCGTACTGAAGGCTGTGCTCTTTGATCTTCATCAGTAAGTATTTAAAGTTCTGTTCACTTTCAGCAAGCAAGGTTGTATCATCTGCATATTGATTCTTCCTCCAATCCTGATGCCATGTTTTTCTTCATATAACCCAGCTTCTCAGATTCTATGCTCATAGAGGTTGAATAAGTATGATGAAACA
Source organism: Chrysochloris asiatica (assembly GCF_000296735.1). Taxonomy (NCBI): domain Eukaryota; kingdom Metazoa; phylum Chordata; class Mammalia; order Afrosoricida; family Chrysochloridae; genus Chrysochloris; species Chrysochloris asiatica. The sequence goes on along the minus strand of NW_006408551.1, from coordinate 19,564,478 downwards.
ATACAACCCTGTCCCACATCTTTCCTAATTTTAAAACATTCACTGTTTCTATGTTCTGTTCAAACAACCGCCTCTTTGTCCATGTACAGATTCCTTATGAGCACAATTAAATGGTCAGGAGTACTCATACTTTGCAATGTTGTCCATAGCTTGTCATGATCCAGATAATTGAAGGCCTTGGTGTAGTCAAGAAAGCACAGATAAACATCTTTCTGGTATTCTCTGCTTTCAACCAAGATCCATCGGACATCAGCAATGATATCCCTCATTCCACATCCTCTTCTGTATCCTGTTTGAACCTCTGAAATTTCTCTGTCAATGTATGCTTGCAGCTATATCTGTATTATCTTTAGTAAAACTTTACTCAATGGGATATCAGAGATAGTGTATGATGATTTCTGTATTCCATTGGTTCACCTCTCTTTGGAATGGACACTAATACAGATCTCTTCCAATCATTTGGCTAAATAGTTGTCTTTTAAATTTTTTGGCATAGATGAGTGAGTGCTTCCATTGCCACCTCACTGTTTTGAAAGATTTCAAAATGTATTCTATCAGTTTCTGGTGCCTTGTTCTTTGCCAATTCCTTCAATGCACCTTGGACTTCTTCATTCAGTATCATTGGCTCTTGATCATATGCTGCCTCCTGAAATGGTTGAACATTGACCATTTCTTTTTAGTACAGTGACTCTACTCCTTCCATCTTCTTTTGATGCTTTCTGCATCATTCAATAATTTTCCCAGAGAATCCTTTAATAACGAAAGTCTAGGTTTGAATTTTTTCTTCATTCCCTCAGCTTGAGAAATACTGAGCATGTTCTTTCATTTTGTTTTTCTGACTGCAGATCTTTGCACATTTCATTGTAGTATTTGACTTTTTCTTCTCCAGCTGACTTTTGAAATTTTCTGTTCAGCTCTTGTACCTCCTCGTTTCTTCCATTTGATTTAACATCTCTATGCTGGAGAGCAAGTTTCAGAATCTCTTCTGACATCTATTTTGATTGTTTCCGTCTTTCTTGTCTTCTTAATGACTTTTGGCTTTCTTTCTGCATGTTGTTCTTGATGTCATCCCACAACTCTCTGGTCTTGGGTCTTTATGTCAAATGAATATATCAGAATTGTTCTTCAGATGATCTCTGAAGTCAGCTTCTCTGATTCTTTGCTCAGCATACAGGTTCAATAAGTAAGGTGAAAGAATACAACCCTGTGCACACTTTTCTTAATTTTAAACCATTCAGTGTTTCTATGTTGTGTTCGAATAATCGCCTCTTGGTCCATGTACAGATTCCTCATGAGCACAATTAAGTGTTCAGGAATACTCATACTTTGCAATATTGTCAATAGCTTGTCACGATCCACACAATCGTTGACTTTTGAAATTTTCTCTTCAGCTCTTAGACCTCTTCATTTCTTCCATTTGATTTAACATGTCTACGCTGGAGACCAAATTTCAGTGTCTCTTCTGACATCCATTTTACCTTTTCCTTCTTGCTTGCCTTCTTAATGTCTTTTTGATTTCTACCTGTATAATGTTCTTGATGTCATCCCACAACTCTTCTGGTCTTCAGTCTTTAGTGTTAAATCCATCAAATCTGTTCTTCAGATGGTATTGTTGTTGTTATGAGCCTTGGAGTCGGTTTCAACTCCAAGGCTATAAATTTTTATGGGGTTAGAAAGCCTCATCTTTCTCCTGCAGAATAGCTGGTAGTTTCGAACTGCTGACCTTGAGGTTTGCAGCCTGATTCATAACCACTATGCGACCAGGCTTCAACTAATTAGAGTTGGTTTCCTCTTTCCTGACTTCAGGCTGCAGTCATCACATCCTCAAAAATAGATTTCTACACTTAGAAAATAAATGCATGTCTTATTCTTTCAGGAGGGCATGCTCTCAGTCTATTACATTCATGACTTACTGTAAGAAAGCTTCAAATAATGTCCTTGTTAGCTGCTGTCAACCCACTTTCAATTATGGTGAATCCCTATGTGCAATATAAAACTGCTTCATAGGTTTTCCAAGATTGAATTTTGGAGCCAAATCTTTAAACCTGTATTCTAAGACACCTCTGGGTAGGTTTGAACATTCAGCCTTTTTGCCCAGTAATCCATTACTTAAGTGTTTATACCACCCTGGGATTTCTAATATTAGAACCCATCTGACCCAAGGCTTTAATCCATTTTACCCACTCTAGTTAGCTTTTAGGGGAGAATAATAACTCATTCAGGAATATATTTATTAACTTTTTAAAAGGTTCTGGTATGATATATAACCATAAGATAAAACAACTAATTTTCCAAACCATTTGATCTTAGTAAAAGTACTATACCCTTAAAGTAACTGGCTTCCCTAAACTGTGGTGGTGAATAAGATCCATAAAAAGGTGTTTTATATAGTTTCTTTTTTGTACAAATTGAGGAAAATAGCCCTGCAATGAAAACAACCTGGCTTATTCATCCAGAGACAAGATAACAAAAATTGATGAACCTCTTCTCACTTCTACGCCAGTTCAGGAAAGTCCCTGGTCAAGTGTGCAGAACCAAATAGATGTATTGCCCCTGAGTAGAAAGAGGCCCCTCAACAAATGGGCAATGACCTAGCAACTCTAGTAAACATGCAAACATGAGTATGAGCTGTCAACTAACTAGAATGAGGAACATAGGAATCATGGGAGTCAAGGGGGAGGCATTAATTACAAAACTTCACTCTGCACAGAAGGAGAGAGGGCTGCCACATATGATTGCATGAACTGTGCACTGGACCACTCTAGAGTGTCCCTCCCTCCCACTCCATTCAAGCTGACTCTGACTAATTGCAGCCCTGTATAGGGTTTCTGAAAGTAAAAATCTTTACAGGAGCAAAAAGCCTTATTTTTATCCCAAGGAGAGTCTGGTGCGTTTGAACTGCTGACCTTTGCAGTAAGCACGTTAGTGTTTATTCTACAGTGCCACCAAAGGCTCCTTGCTCTTCAATGCATTGTTTTTTGTTGTTAAGTGTCGTTGAGTTACTTCTGACTCCTAGTGATCCTGTATCGGGGTTCTAAGGAGCAGTTGATGGGTTTGAACTGCCGACCTTGTGGTTCTCATTCACAATACTAAAAACTGGGAAACAATCCATGTATTCAGTCAGTCTTTATGGAAGCAGACTGCCTCATTTTTCTCCCAAGACGACTGTTGGGTTCAAACTGCCAACCTCTAAGTTAGTAGCCAAGTGTTTAAGCACATTGTGCCACCAAGGCATTTCTTTGTTTCTTTGGAATTTGACCAACAATTTAGTCCAAGTTCAACCAGTATTTCTCTGCAATATTAAGTTTTTTTAAGATTTTGCCCCTTGAATTTCCTAGTTACAAAATGGGGTTAAAATCTTTCTGTCTGTGCTTTCCAGGCAGAAGGATTTTAACCCCATTTTGCAGTAGAAAATCATGGAGGAAAAGTTGGATATTTTCAGAAAAGGGGTTCTAATAATTGGAAAGCCATCTAAGGGAAAAGTCGGAATATATAACACATATCCATCCTGAAACCAAATAAAGTACAGATGGATCAGTATTTCAATGTATGAGATGAAACTATAAATTACCAGAAAATAGAATATTTTTAAAATTTTGAAATAACAATTGAAATTTAAATATTTTATTTATTAATTTTATTCTAAAGTACACGCATGGTATTCTGCATCAATGATTGATTTCATATAATTACCTCATAGCAAAAGGCCATTAAGAAGACATGAAAGAAGAAAAAAACCAAAATGAATGTCAGAAAAGACACTGAAACTTGATCCCCAGCATAGAGATGCTAAAGCAAATGGAAAAAAAAAAAAAAAATGAGGAAGTAAAAGAGCTGAACAGAAAATTTCAAAGGACAGCTTGAGAAGATAAAGTCAATATTACAACAAAATGTTCAAAGAATTTGAGTTAGAAAACCAAAAGGAAAGAACATGCTCAGCATTTCTCAAGCTGAGGGAACTGAAGAAAAAAA
>NW_006408551.1:19558037-19559671 GCF_000296735.1 Chrysochloris asiatica | reverse complement strand
AAGTTGTTTATTGTCGATTGAGTGAAATTTTACAGGGCAGAAGGGCAGGTCATCAGTTTTACATTCAACAAATCATATACTTTGTTTCATTACAATGATTATAGTCCCCTCTATGTACCATCAGTTAGCAGTATTTCTCTCTATTCTCTCTAGCTTTTTTAAAATAAAACAAAAACCCCCAACACTTAAGCATATATATATAATAATTTACACCTCTAAAGGGCACATTTTTCAAGTCATCCTACTGGCCACCAGCTCTTAGTCCCTCTCTCCCCATGAATCTAGAGTCCTCAGCTGCTCCCTCTCTCTCCATGTCCTCATCTCTGCTTTCGTCTCTGGTGTAGCTGCTTCTCTGGATAAGGGCCCGCATTCTGCTTGTGCTCTTCTCCCTTGATGGTCCTAGGGTCTTCCCTTTCTGGACTGTAAGATTAACCACTCCCCTGTTTGTGTTACAAAACTTCTACCTTTACAATTATGACAGTCACAATTAGTCATGATGAAAATGATTCACTATTGAATCATACAAATCTAATCCCCATCTTTCACCAGACCCATCTATGGTGGTTATACGCCGTGGAGTCGGAATAGACTCATAGCGATCCTGCACAGGGTTTCCGAAGCTGTGAATCTTTACCGGCACAGAAAGCCTCATCTTTCTCCCATGGAACAGCTGGTAGTTTCGAACTGCTGACCTTAAGGTTTGCAGCCCGATTCGTAACCACTATGCTCCCAGAGCTCCTTAGACCCATCTAGACAAGATGAAAACTATTCAGTGGGAACTCTGTCTCCCCATCCTCTAGTCTTAAACTATACTCCCTCTTGAACCTTTGTAAACCAGTACTTCGTACATTAATCACGCCCTTATTTTAGGTAGCCAATGTCTAAGTTGCCCGTTCCTATCTACCCTGTGTACAGAGGGGATAGCATTGATATTCGATGTGAAGACTCCTTCCCTCTCTGTTGGTATTTGGAATTACTACCTCCATGAGTGTAGGTCAGGTACATCAAATTGTAGCAGTTTACCCTTGTTTCCTTTATCAAAAAAAAATTTTTTTTTTGTAATCTTCCTCTAGTTGAGTTCTGATTATCAAGCCATCAAGGTTAGGTCAAATGGGCGCTGTTTGCAAGTTTGGGTGTTCTTGTGTGTTTCCCCTCACTTCATATCAGCGGGATGCTTCACTCTCAAATCTATCCCTCTGTGGCTATGTCCTTGTCCATGGGATCAAATGTCCTCAGGTCTCACCACACTTTGGACCAACCAGCCCTTCTTCTTCTCTCTCTCATCTCCAAGTCAATGGGAGTCAATGAACTGTGGTTGAACTCAGCCCATTTCTTCATTGTTGCCTTTCGCCTCTTCCACTCACCAGTAGACCAATGTGATTGCCAGCAAGCTTACATGCCTGTTTTTGTGTTCCCTTCGAATTTCAGTCTTAGAGGGGAGTTTGTCTTGAAGGAACTTGATTGCTTGCCTTGATGGCGTCCTGGTGAACAGCTTGATTATTCTTGTAGCAGCTAATCATGATGACATTTTTTGTTTTGGGTTTTCCCTGATGATCTTTCTTTGAAGATGTATTTCCAGTTGCTCTAGCTGTTCCAGGCTGGTCTGATTGTCCTTTCTAGTGGGAATGTCCCAC
>NW_006408551.1:19548290-19554717 GCF_000296735.1 Chrysochloris asiatica | reverse complement strand
GTACTCTGATCCTTCTCCTGCTTGGTCTCACCCAAGATGGCGGCTCTGGGAGTAGCTGAGCATCTTGAATTAGAAAGCAATGGATTTCTTGCTTCTGCTACCAATTCCCCTAGCTGTAAACCTTCCAACCTTCTAAATATTCCTTTCTATGTGGTTCAGAGTTCTGGCACCATCCCCTGAGCCTGCTTGGTCTGGTATTCTGTGTTGTTGCTGTCACTGCACTTCCACCCGATCTGCCATATTGTTTGTTCTGGCAGTGAAGCTGATTTTTTAATAAAAATGTGGCATCAGGGTTTGAAGAAGACTCATTAACAACTGTGATATGCTTATGATACAAACTTGCTTGCTGAAAGTGAAGTGGACTTAAAGTACTTACAGATGAAGATTAGAGACCACAGTCTTTGGTATGAATTGCACCTGAATGAGAAGAAGACAAATATCCTCACTCCATATAAATAGAAAAAGCATTAAAGTTGCAAAAGACTTCATTTTGCTCAGATCAACAATCAACACTCATGGAAGCAGCAGTCAAGAAATTAAATGACATATTGCATTAGGCAAATTTAATGTACAAGACCTCTTTGAAGTGTTGAAGAACAAAAATGTCAGTTTAAGGACTAAGGTGCACCTGACCCAAGCCCTGGTATTTTCAATAACCTCATATGCATGTGAAAGTTGGACAGTGAATAAAGAAGCCCATAGAAGAATTGATGCATTTGAATTTTGGTGTTGGAGGAGTATATTAAACGTGCCATGGACTGCTAAAAGAATAAACCAATCTGTGTTGGAAGAGGTACAGTCAGAATACTCCCTGGAAGCTAGGATGACTAGACTTTGCCTCTCATACTTTGCATATATTGTTCCTGGTTAAGGATATCATATTGGTAAAGCAGAGGGTTGGAGAAAAAGAGGAAGGCACCCAACTAAATGGATTGGTACAGTGGCAGCAGCAATGGGCTCAAATGTAGCAATGATTGTGAGGTTGATGCAGGACCAGGCAGTATTTTGTCCTGTTGTGCATAGGGTCACTATGAGTTGGCACTGACTTGATGACAGCTAACAACAACAATAAGTTGACTCTTCTTGCCCTAGGACTTAATCCTGTGGTGATATGATGAAACTAGGTCTATTCTATTGGAGTAGTTGGGCACTACATAAGAGAAGAAAGGGCATTAGAGTTTTCCTTTTATATAGAGGAGAGAGATTACCATCCCTTACCTCTGAAAGGTACGAAAGAAAAACAGAAACACAAAAATTTTTTTCTCCTTAGGGAAAATATTGAGAGAATCCTGTGTTCTCAATCCAATCAGTAGGAATGTAAATACATATTTCTAAGGGCCATGAAATAAACAAATAAATGCCTACACTTTACTCCCCAATTCCTTGTCATATTCCAGTGGATTCAAACTTGTGGTAACCCAGGTGTGTGGAGTAGAATTGCTCATAAGGTTTTCAAGTTGTTGATCACTAGACCTATCTTGCAAGGCACCTCTAAGTGTGTTCCAACTGTCAACCTTCTAGCTTATAGTTTAGTGCTTAACTTTTTGTGTCATTAAGAGATCCTTAATCACCTTCAATTAATAAGATTGTGTTGGATTATCCTACTGAGCCAAATTTGTGTATGTTGTGGTTGTTAAGCACTGTTGAGGGTTTCTAAGTTGCAGCTGATGAATTTGAAGCACTGATCTTGTGGTTAGCAGTTCAGTGCTTCTCCTACAGTGTCACAGCTGGACTCCTTTGTATGTTGTAGTTGGTAGGTGCTGTGGAGTCAGTTTCCACTCATACTGACCCTATGCAAAATGGAACGAAACACTGATCAGTCCTGAGCCATCCTCACAACCTTTTGTTAGAGCTGATCCCATTGTTGCAGCCACGTTGTCAATCCATCTTGATTGGGGTCTTTCTGTTTGTTGTTACTAGGCATAACGTCTTTCTTCAGGGACTGGTCCCTCCTTATACTATGTCCAAAGAATGAGAGATGAAGTCCTATGTATGTTGTTGTTGTTGTTAAGTGCCGTCGAGTCGGTTCCGACCCATAGCGACCCTGAGCAGGGTTTCCGAGGCTGTAAATCTTTACGGGAGCAGAAAGCCTCATCTTTCTCCCGCGGAACAGCTGGTAGTTTCGAACTGCTGACCTTGCGGTTTGCTGCCCGATTCGTAACCACTACGCTACCAGAGCTCCAAAGAATGAGAGATGAAGTCCTATGTATAGAGTTCTTAAAAACGGAATAAGGAAGCTGAAAAGGGGGACAGAGAGATGCAATGTGAGAGAGACTTGACCCATCATTTCTGGGTTTGAACAAAGCCAGGTATTCAAGAATATGATGGTCTCCCAGTGCAGAAAAAGGCAAGCTGGTTCTCCCCTATACCCTACAGAAAGGAATGCATTTCTTCAACACCTTGATTTTGACCCAGTAAGACTTATATCAGACTTCTGGGATATAGAACTGAAAGACACATTGTTGTTGTTGTTGTTAAGTGCCTTCGAGTCGGTTCTGACCCATAGCGACCCTGTACAGGGTTTCCGAGGGTGTAAATCCTTACGGGAGTAGAAAGCCTCATCTTTCTCCCGCGGAGCGGCTGGTAGTTTCGAACCGCTGACCTTAAGGTTCGCAGCCCGATTCGTAACCACTACGCTATTAGCAGTTTTAAATCACTAAGTTTGTGGTAGTTTGTTACAACAGCAATAGGAAATGTATACATGCATCAAATGGTTTTTTAAAGTGCACAGCCTTATGGATAGTAGTCCAAAGGTCAACATCAAAATCCACACTCAATTCTTATTGTCTGCAGCTTTTCATGTCATACTCACCTGCAAGTGCTGGTAAAATTCCCCTCTTGTACTGCATTCCTTTACCAGTACAACCCAGCACTTCTGAAGAACAACACACTACCACATTGGTTGGGCTCATTTTAAGTGTGTGATCATGAATCTCACAAAGGGTCTTAGTTCTGTGGAGAAGTCAGAATACATTTATCTAGTCCATCAGCTCTCCAGTCTTCTAAATGCCTAGTTTACACACCTTGTCTCTCTTCTTCTAGTTTTTTCTAACTTTTTATTGTGTGTTGGGTGAAGGTTTACAGAGCAGATCAGTTTTCCACTCAGTATTGTACACATTTTATTGCATCTCATTGATTGCAATCCCCTCAGTGTAGCATCATATAACCCGCTTCCACCTTGGGTTCCTGTTTCCATTCCTCCTTCTTTCTAACCCTTTTGAACTTGGTCCTTTTGGCCTCAGATGATTGATTCTTCTAAAGAGCATGTACCTCATTAGTGTTACATTTTTCTTAGAGCCTTGTATATTGTTTGGTTGAAAATTGAGTCCTCGGGGTGAATTCATTTCCAGATCTGAAAGGTGATTAAAGACCATAGTCTTGGGCTTCCACCAATCTCTATCACTCGATCCCCACTCTTATGATGAACTTTTTTGCTGTTTCACTGAGAAAGCTGATACAACCTGCTCATACTCTATCTATCCCTCCTATCTGTCTCTGTGATCCACACTCCTTCTTAATTCCTGGTCATTGTAGGTACATGGACTCTCCACTTCTAAGGGAAATACTATGCTTCCTTCTGTCTATTTATTCAAGGACATGCTACAGCAATGTTCTCATCACTCTCTTGCATCAACAACTTTTCCCTTAACAAAGGATTATTCTCATCAGCATACAAACACATTGTCATTTCTACCATCTTAAAAGAAAAATCTTTGTATCTTTTTGAAAAGATTCTTAAAAAGAAAAAACTTTACTTCACTTCTACCTCCAAGTCTAGATCTAATTGTTTGCTCATCTTGAAAACAAAACCCAGTGGTTTTTTACTCTAATGCTTTCCTTCCCATTCACTCCTGAATGCATTCTAATCAGGCCTTTGCCCCACTTCTCCACAGGAGTTACTCTGGTCAAGGTCTCCAATAGCCTAAAGTTTTCCCAGATCTAATGGTCATCTCTCCATCCTCATCTAATTTGTCATTAGTCACTAACCAATCCTTTCTTCTTGAAGTTTCTTCACTGTCTACCTTGGTTTCCTCTTACCTCAGTGGCTGTACTTTGACTCCTTGCTGGACCTTCCTCATTTCTCTTATCTCTAAATCTCCATATCTTTGCATCTTTCCCTGCATTTTAGCATCACTAAGAAGTATCGTATGTATCTCAAATTTACATGCTCCAAACAGAACTCTAACTTGCACCTTTTCTAGTCTTCCTCATTTGGTCAGAACCCAAACCCTATAGTCACCTCTTGCTCTCACACACCACATTCAACTCCTTAACACCTTCAAAATATATACAGAAAGATCAAATCCAGGCAGACTTCCCTTAGGTGACGTAGAGTTTATACCTTATCAGAGCACTGTCTAATCCCTAGGAATTTTAATGAACTCACTCTGGATCTATTGATCACACTTTAAATATTTTTTATTGTGTAATATTTGACCTATCAAAAAGAAAATAGTAGCATAATATTAAAATACACCCATGAACCTACTTCCCAACCAGAAATAAATAGCACATTATAGTGTGTTGTGGTGTCCTGATGTGGCACTGTGGGTTAATGTGCTGGACTGCAAGGTTGGTTTGAACCACAATGTTGGTGGTTCAAGTTCACCATTTGCTCCTCAGAAACTCTATAAAGCGTCACTATGAATCAGAACCAATTCGATGGCACTTAACAACAGCAACAAAGCAATGTATTGCTTTTATCTATGTGCTCATTGTGATTGTCATTACCTTGCTCCTTTTAATTGATTAGTTTTTCAAATATACATAGATCACTATGTTTAGTTTTGCTTGTTTGGAGATAAAAAAAAAAAAGGTGTCACCCATGCTGGACAGGTTTCAGTGGAGCTTCCAAACTAAGAAAAGACTAGGAAGAAGGAATAGGTGGTTCACAATAAACCTTATAACCAGCAGTGCAGCATTGTCAGATATAGTGCTCCTCAGAAGATGAGCTCCTTAGGTTGAAAGGCACTCCGTGAGAGTCAAAATATGGCTGTGACTATATATCATGTGAATTTAGAGACCATCTCAAGAACAGATTTGATGACTGAACACTAATGACCTAAGACTAGAGCATTTGTGGATGATATCAAGAACATCATAAACAAAGCAAGCAAAAATATTTAAGGAAGGCTCATTACCAACTTGCAGTATGCAGGTGACACAACCTTGACTGCTGAATGTGAAGGCATTTGCTGAAAAACTTCAAAGAATACAGCCTTCCGCATGGACCACAACTCAATGTAATGAGAACAAAAATCTTCACAACTGGGTCAATAAACATCATGACAAAGAGAGAAAAGATTGAAGTTCTCAAGGATTTCAATTACTTTGCACTGAGCACATCTACTTCTAAGGATTTCTTTAAAGTGTTAAAGAGTAAAGATGTCATATAAGGCATGCTTGACTTATTGCCTCATAAGTATATGAAAGCTAGACAATGAATAAGGAAGACCATAGAAGAATTGATGCATTTGAATTATGGTGTTGGGGGTGAGCATCAAAAGTATATTAGACTTCCAGAAGAGTAAACAAATCTGTTTTGGAATTACAGCCAGAGAACTCCTTAGAAGCGAGACTTCATCTCATGTACTTTGAACATGTTAGGAGGGACCAGTTAGTTCCTGGAGAAAGCCTTCATGCTTGGTAAAGTGGAGTGTCACCAAAAAAAAAAAAGGAAGACCCATAATGAGACATACTGACACATTGGCTGCAACAATGGGCTCAAATATAATAACAATTGTGAGGATGTCTCAGGACTATTCAGTGTTTCATTTTTTGTACATTAGGTTGATATGAGTCAGAATTGACTCAACAGCACCTAACTACAATAACAAGAATAATGATTTGTAGGATTTTGCAACTCATTCCAATTCATTACCTTTTTAAAGACACATCAATGCTGCTCTGTGTAGCTGCAAGTGCTCAGGGAGTATGTGGCTAGGTAAATCTGCTTACCTGAGCCCTATTACCATTCTGGCATCTGGTAGGTGTCACCTCAGGGGATTCTCTGTCTTCTGCTGGATGTCATTGACTCTGTAAGCCACCTGCCAGGAACCACCATTGGGTCCTAGATATGGATAACAAACCATGTTCAGGAGTCTCTGAGGGCACCCTAGATACTACCGCCATGCAGCATGTAGGGTTCAAGGCCTCCAACTCCCATATTAACCAAAGTAGTGCACTTTAATCTGGTTCTTAAAGCATTTTCATGTTGGACTTCATTGAAAATAAGTTCAAACTTCTAAATGGTGATTAACTAGGGGGCTAAAACTACTAAGCTGTATTTCATGGAAAAGTGGCCTAGGACATTTTCCTGCTCAACACAGAATTTATCCAAAGTATGAGAGGTGAAGTCTGGCCACCCTGGCTCCTAAGGTGCATTCTGCTTGTAGTTCTTCCAACACATATTCATTTGTGATTCTGG
>NW_006408551.1:19546113-19547100 GCF_000296735.1 Chrysochloris asiatica | reverse complement strand
TTTGAGTTATGGTGTTGGAGGAGAATATTGAAAGTGCCATGGACTGCCATAAGAACCAACAAATCTGTGTTGGAAGAAGTGCATCCAGAGTGCTCCTTGGAGGCCAAGATGGCCAAACTTTGCCTGTCATACTTCAGACATATTGTCAGGAGGGACCAGTCGCTGGAGAAGGATATCATCTTGGTAAGGTGGAAGGTTAGAGAAAAAGAGGAAGACCCCAACGAGATGGATTGACCAAGTGGCAGTATTGTTGGACTCAAACATGGCAACAGTGGTGAGGTTGGCCCAGGATCAGGCAGTGTTTTGTTATGCTGTGCATAAGGTCATTAAGAGTTGGTACCAACTCAATGGCACCTAACAACAACAACAAAGGTCATCCTTATTCATCGTCCAATTTTTGCCTGCATCTGAGGCAATTAAAAATATCATGAATTGGGTCAGGCACACATTAGTCTCAAACTGACATCTTTGCTGTTGAGTACTCTAATGAAGTCTTGAGCAGTAGATTTGCCTAATGCAATGTGTCATTTGATTAGTTGACTGCTGCTTCTATGAATACTGATAGTGGATCAAAACAAAATGAAGTCTTTGACAACTTCAATGTTTTCTCCATTTATCATTATGCTCTTTATTGGTCCAGTAATGATGACTTTTGTTTTCTTTATATTGAGGTGCAATCCATACTGAAGGCTGTGATCTTGTTCAGTAAGTATTTTAAGTCCTTTTCATTTTTAGCAAGAATGGTTGCATTATATGCATATTGAAAGTTGCTGCTGAGTCTTCCTCCAATCCTAATGCCATGTTCTTTTTAGTAGAACCCAGTTTCCAGGATAATTTTCTCAGCATACAGATTGAATAAATATGATAAAAGAATACAACCCTAGCACACACTTTTCCAGATTTTAAACCATTAAGTGTCCCCTTGTTCTATTCTAACAATTGCCTCTTGGTCTGTATACAAGTTCATCATGAGCACAATTAAGTATT
>NW_006408551.1:19541088-19545158 GCF_000296735.1 Chrysochloris asiatica | reverse complement strand
CTCTTTTTCCTCTCATTTCTTTCATTTGCTTTAGCATCTCTACACTGGAGAGCAAGTTTCAGAGTCTCTTCTAACATCCATTTTGATCTTTTCCTTCTTTGTTTTCATCTTAATCAGCTTGTTCTTGATGTCATTCCACACACCTTCTGGTCTTCATTCATTAGTGTCTAATTCATCTGTCTGTTCTTGAGATTTACACCCTCGGAAACCCTGTACAGGGTTGCTATGAGTCGAAACTGACTTGACGGCACTTAACAACAACAACATTCTTGAGATGATCTCTAAACTCAGGTGGGACATGTTTATTGTCATATTTTGGCTCTGATGGATTTGTTTTAATTTTTTTAGCTTCAATCTGAACTTGCATATGAACATTAGATGGTCTGTTTCACATACTCCCCCTAGCCTTGTTTTGGCTAATGATATTGGGACTTTCACTGTCTCTTCCCAGAGATACAATCAATTTTATTTCTGTGTATTCCACCTGGTGAGGTCCATGTGTATAGTTATCTTTTATGTTGTTTAAAAAAAGTATTTGCAATGAATAAATCATTGGTCTTGAAAAATTCTATCATGCGATCTCCAGTATAATTTCTTTCACCAGCATCTTTTTATCAGCAAGGTCGTATTTTCCAGCTACTGATCCTTCCTCTTTCTTTCCAACCTTTGCATTCCAATTGCAAGTAATTATCAATACATCTTGATTGCATGTTTGATCAGTTTCAGACTTGAGAAGTTAGTAGAATTCTACAATGTCGTCATCAATTGTTTCAGTGGTTGGTGCATACATTTGAATAATAGTGGTATGAACTGATTTTACTTGTAGACATATGGATAATATCCTATCATACATAGCATTATAATTAAACGTAAATCTTGAATTTTTTTTTGGTGATGAATATGATGTCATTTTTCTTTAATTTGTCATTGTTGGCACAGCAAACCATATACTTGTAGGATTTAAAGTGGCCAATACCAGTCCATTTTATCTCACTAATGCCTAGGATAACTATCTTTATGTGTTCCACTTCATTTTTGACAACTACCAATTTTCCTAAATGCATACTTCATACATTGCATGTTCCAATGATTAATAAATGTTTGCAACTATTTTTCCTCATTTTAAGCTGTGCCCCATCAGCATATAAAGCTCCCAGCAGCTTTATTCCATTTATGTCATCACAACCAACTCTACTTAGTAGAGGAGGCAACTCTTGCCCAGTCATATTTTTGAGTGTCTTCCAACCTGAAGGGCTCATCTTCCTGTACTGTATCTGAAAATATTCGGGTGCTATTCCTGCTTCAATATTCTGATGCAATATTCCACTGCTCTTCATCAGGGTTTCAGTGGCTAAACATTCAGAAGTAGCCCACCTCTTTTACTTCCTAGTGTATCTTAGTCTGGAAGCTCAACTGAAAACCTGTCACCCTTGGTGACCCTGCTGGTATTTGAAATGCCAGTGGCACAGCCCAGCAACACAGCAACACACCAGCCACCAGAGCAGGACCAACTGACAGATGAGTGGTGATGCTCAAATTTCATCTCACAAAGTTGTTTAATAAAATAATTCCATCCATTTTAGCCTCTGGATTCTTTCTCCAGAAGCATCAGGCCTGATTTGTGGGGAAGAATTATAAATAAACACTGTTTATTGTTTCACCACTTCTCCTGTCTCTGTTGAAATTCCCAGTGGCAACTAACTGAATTAGAGTTTGAACAGAAAAGGGATTTATTAAAGAATATAAAATTCTTCAGGAGACCTGCAGCTAGGCTTGGAGGCACCCTATGAGCAGGGTCAATACCAAGAGTCATACTGAAAGCCTATTCTGGTAGAAACTGCTCACTGCCATCACTGCTGGCTCTGGGTCCTGAGCATATCACTTCGACCATCACTCCCTCTGGAAACTGGATTTACCTGCTACCACTCTCAACAAACTGGATTCTCAGTGGCATTTGTTTCTTTGTACTACCTGTTTCTGTTTATAAACCTTGTTCAGGTGTATATGATTGTTGATGCCTGTGTCACAGACTGGGATCCTGATGTAACTACGTAGTATACGCACTGGACTGTTAAACACTATGTTGGCAATTCAAACCCACAAGTTGTTCCTCATAAACCCTATACAGGACAGCTATGAGTTGGAACTGATTCAACAGAATTTAACAGCAACATGCCACAGTCCAGATACCTTGCTGAAAAGTGGGGGGATTCTCCAACGATAGAAAGAGTGTAGTGTTCAGCTATACTGAGACGCCAAGGAGAATGACACATGTTTACTTGGCTATCATTACCCTTCTCACTCCCAACCTTCCCATCCTTAGAAAAATACACATCCTCCTTTCTCTTTATCTACTCCAAACCCAAAAGCTGCATTATAAGCAGCTCTGAGACCTACTTCCACCAACTCATAAAACTTGCTCAGATATGACTGAGCTCTAGCAATTAGAGTCTCAGTGCATGCTGAAATTCCTTAAACTTTCACATTGAAATATCAGCCATCACAAAATTAAGGTCTATAAAATCACTAGGAAGAACAGCCCAGACCTGAGGAGTCCTGGTGTGGTGCTATGGGTTAATGCACCAGACTGCAAAGTCTTTTGAATAAGTCGGTGGTTCAAGCTCATCAGCTGCTACTCGGAAACCCTATACAGGGTTGCTATGGGTTGGAATCGACCCGATGGCACTTAAAGAACAACAACAAGAAAGAACATAAATCATTTTTCATTACAATGAAAGTAGAACTTAGTGTACACCATCAACAATTTGAAAACGACATAGAGTAATTTTTTCTATTTTCCTTAATTTTTTTCATTCAGTATTTGACTTAACAATTAATTGACTGTATGAAAACACTTAATAAAGCAATGAATGAAACCAAATTTCTGCTCACATTCTGTTCCTATTCTAGATGGGGAATACAATCCTATGAGGTTGGTACTACAATCAGTCTCATTTTAAAAAGGAGAGACTAGAGATGCAAATCATGGACAAGCAGTCTGATACATAAATTATATTTTTCAGATAGTATTAAGTACAGTAAGGGAAATTAAACAGGATTAAGGAACACAACCACCACCCATCTGTCAGTTTATTGCACTGTGGTGGCTTTCATGCTACTATGACTGCCCCGTTGGCATTTTAAATACTAGAAGGCTCACACAATATGACAGTTTCAGTGGCACTTTTGGACTAAGACAGACTAGGAATAAAACCCTGGCAATGTATTTCTGCATATTAGCCAATGAAAACCTCATGGATCACAACAGAATACCGTCTGACTGATTTTCTTTGGATACATCATCCGGAGGAGATCAGTCACTGGAGGAAGACATCTTGTTTAATAACAAGGGCTTGGGAGATGCTCAGCGACATGGATTCTCACAATATTCTAGCAATGGTCTTGAATAAGCTGATGACACAGAACTGACAACGTTTCATTCTGTTTTGCATAAAGTCACCATGAGTTGGGGCCAACTCTATGGAAGCTACTTACAAGGATTACAAAGCGACTCAGTAAGTGTTCGTTTATAGCACGTGGTCAGGGATGGCGAGGTTTGAGCAGAGATGCGAATAACGCACATAATGAGGAGATGTGAAAATAGAAAGCTCCATCACAAAAGCATCCAGATGTTAAAATTAGTGGCAGAAAGGCAGTGTGATTGTGATGGACAGAAATCTGAAGATTAAAAGAGAAGGATACATAGGGACCAAAGCCATAGAGGATCCTGCAGACCACAGTAAGGAGACTGGGTTTTATTTTAAGTACAAGACCTTTTTAAAGTGTTGAAGAGCAAAGAAGTCAGCTTTAGGCCTAAGGTGCGCCTGACCCAAGCCATGGTATGTTCAATAACCTCATATGCATGCGAAAGCTGGACAATGAATAAGGAAGGCTGTAGAAGAATTGATGCTTTTCAGTTATGGTGTTGGAGGAGAATACTGAAAGTATCCCGGGCTGCCAAAAGAACAAACATCTGTGTTGGAAGAAGTGCAGCCAGAGTGCTCCTTGGAGGCCAAGATGAACAAACTTCATCTTTCATACTTGGGACATATTGTCAGGAGGGACCAGTC
>NW_006408551.1:19536424-19540554 GCF_000296735.1 Chrysochloris asiatica | reverse complement strand
ACAACAACAACAGAAACATAGTAGAAAATCATTGGGTGGTTTTAAGATGAGTAGTAAAATGATCAGATTTGTATTTTAAAATAGTTCTCACTGGCTAACATATTCTGGTGGCACAGTAGGATCAGTACTGAATTGCTAATCACAAGGTTTTGGGTTCAAACCCACCAGTCATTCCCTGGAAACCCTATACAGAATCATTTGAGTTGGGATCGACTTGACAGCACTTAAAACAACATATATAAATAATAGATCAAAAATGTTGGTTAGTCACCTAACAAACGCAGTCCAAATATTCTAATACCTTGAAACCACAATCTAAAACGAATTATTTTAATGTGTGGCTATAATACTTATTATGTGGTTTTGATCTCTAAATTGTGTTCTTTTTATTCAACATCACAGTTAATTGAAATCAGGGAAACCTCTCAAAAAGCGTTGCCACAGCCCAGGTAGAAAAATAGGTAGAATTGGACTAGGATTGGAGTGATGGAGGTGATGATATCAGATCAAGTTTAGGGTAAATTTTGAAGCCAGACCTGTTGGGACTTGCTGATGCTTTTGGTGTGGAAAGGAGAGAAAGAACAAATTCAGTATGAATGTCAAGGAAACCACCTTGTGGTTTATTGTGTTTTACAAAACTGGCCCCCAAAATAGTTCCCATTTTATGTCCCTTTCTTTTGAAACTGGGTAGACTTGACCTTTGTTACAGCTCAATTATAATATTACAGTGGAAGTGAAACACATGACTTCTGAGGGTAGGCCATTTGCTTGTCTTTCTCAGGATGCTTACCCTGGTAACCAGCTACCAGGCTGTAAGATAGACCAGACCACGTGGAGAAGCCCACAAGGAGAGGAACCAAGGACTTGGTCCTCAGCTTCCGCTCAAC
This sequence comes from Chrysochloris asiatica, assembly GCF_000296735.1. Taxonomy (NCBI): domain Eukaryota; kingdom Metazoa; phylum Chordata; class Mammalia; order Afrosoricida; family Chrysochloridae; genus Chrysochloris; species Chrysochloris asiatica. The sequence continues at coordinate 19,539,667 of NW_006408551.1, read as the reverse complement.
TCGCAGCCAAAATCCTGCATTGATTTGCCATGAAGAGGGCTGTCTTAGAAGCGTGTCTTAGATGAAAGCCTTGATTTTTCCCATCACTAAAAGCTGGCTACTGTCCAGTCAACTCCAATGCATGGAGACCCTATGGGTGTCAGGTTAGATGTATGCTTCGTAGAATTTTCAATGGCTGATATTTGGAAGTAGGTCACCAGGCCTATCTTCCCAGATGTTGTTGGGAGGACTTGAACCTCCAACTTTTCAGTCAGGAATTGAGCACATTAGCCGTTTGAGTCATTAAGAGACGCCTCATGATTAAACTTTTCAAATCCTTGATCTTTACTACCCTGGTGTTTTGAACTACTTGGCAGCTTTGTTCTCTTTTTATCAACTGAGTATTAATATCAGGCTCTTAAGGAGCCCTAGTAGCTTAGTAGGTTACAAGCTCGGCTGCTAACCGTAAGGTCGGCAGTTAGAATCTAGCAGCCACTTCACTAGAGAAAGATGAGGCTTTCTGGTCCTCATGAAGTTTTGCAGTCTCAGAAACCCTAAACAAGGTCGTTATGAGTTGGAACTGACTCAATGGCACAGTGCAGCCACGACTAGGCTATACATGATATTGAATTCAGCCTCCATTTTACGTAACTTTTAGAGTCCTTCTTCCCACTCCCAAATCAGGCAGTATTAACTCGTTGATAGCTAAGAGGATTCTGTCATTGTACATTTCTACTTCTGTTTTTATTCCTATGCTGCCCTCTAGGGCCCACTAGCTCCATTGCCCCATTAAAAATCTTTATGAACTTATCTGGCAGGTTCTTTCAGCTTGAGCAATGCTGAGAATGTTCTTCCCTTTGGTTTTCTAACTCCAGGTGTTTCCACATTTTATTATAATATTTGACTCTGTCTTCTCGAGCTGACCTTTTGAAATTTTCTGTTCAGTTCTTGTACCTCCTCATTTCTTACATTTGCTTTAGCAACTCTACGTAGTGGTTACGAATCGGGCTGCGAACCCTTAGGTCAGCAGTTCGAAACTACCAGTGGCTCCGCGGGAGAAAGATGAGGTTTTCTACTCCCGTAAAGATTTACACCCTTGGAAACCTTGTACAGGGTCGCTATGGGTCGGAACCGACTCGACGGCACTTAACAACAACAACAACAACAACTCTGGAGAATAAGTTTCAGAGTCTTTTTTGACCTTCATTTTGGTCAGTATTCTGGAACACTTAATTGTGCTCATGTGGAACCTGTACCTAGACCAAGATGCAGTTGTTTAAACAGAACAATGGGACACTGAATGGTTTAAAATTAGGAAAGGTGTGTTCCAGGGTTGTACTTTTTCACCATACTTATTCAATCTGCATGCTGAACAACTAAACAGAGAACCTGGATTATAAAAAGAAAAATGTGGCATCAGTATTGGAGGAAGTCATTAACAATGCGCAAATACAGATGATACAACTTTGCTTGCTGAAAGTCAAGAAGATGTAAAATACTTGTTGATGAAGATCAAAGACCACAGCCTTCAGTATGGGTTGCACCTCAGTGTAAAGAAAACAAAAAATTCTCACCACTGGACCAAGAAATAATATCCATATAAATGGATAAAATATTGACGTTGTCAACGACTTAATTTTGCTTAGATCAACTATCAATCCTCATGGAAGCTGCAGTCAAGAAAACAAATGAAGTATTAAATTGGACAAATCTGCTGCACAAGACCTCTTTAAAGTGTTGAAAAGCAAAGATGCTGGTTTGAGGACTAAAGTGCACCTGACTCAAGCCATGGTATTTTCAATAACCTCAGATACATGTGAAAGTTGGATAGTGAATACAGAAAATCATAGAAGAATTGATGCATTTGAGTTATGGTGTTGGAGGAGAATATGAAAGTACCATGGACTGCCAAAAGAACAAACAGATCTGTGTTGGAAGAAGCACAGGCAAAGTGCTCCTTGGACGCCAAGATGATGAAACTTTGTCTCTCACACTTAGAACATATTGTCAGAAAGGACCAGTCACTGTAGAAGGATATCATGTTTGGTAAAGCAGAGGGTCAGGGAAAAAGAGGAAGGCCCCCAATGAGATGGATTAGTACAGTAGCAGCATAAAGGACTCACACATAGCAATGATTGTGTGGTTGGCCCAAGACTGAGCAGTGTTTTGTTCAGTTGTGCATTTCATCGTTATGAGTTGGTACTGACTTAATGGCACCTAAAACCTGCCAGGGACTAGTTTAAGCATGTCATGTACATTTACTCTTTTAATCCTGATGATCCTATGAAATCAGTACAACTATTTAATCCTCCCACCCCACTTCCCCCACCCCCTGCCATCAAGTAGATTCCGATCTCTCATGACCCTATAGGACAGAGTGGAATGGTCCTGTAGTGTTTCCACAGTTATAAATCTTACAGAAACACACTGCCACATCTTCCTCCCATGGTGGTTTCAAACCTCTTACCTTTCAGTTGGTAGCTAAGTGCTTATTCACTGTACCAACAGGACTCTTCAAATAATTAACTTCCTTTTAAAAGATGAAAGAACAGTGGTACAAGAATCAAGTCACTTACCCAAGGTCCTGCCAGGGTCACGCTGGAATCGGAACCAAGGCAGTCTTGCTCTAGAATCCATATGCTACGCTGTCCCCCTCTCCATCAATAGGTAAAAATCAAACTGTTCCGTTAACTATTCATGTGAGACTTGTTTCCTTTGAGAACTTTTAAAAATGAATTTGCTTTTTAACTTAAAAAAAATAAAATTCTTGTCTGGATTATGGTAGTAACCTTCTAGCTGGTTCCCTCATTACTGATCTTTTCCCAATCATTCTAGTCTTTATAAAGTAACCAGAGTGATCTTTTAAACATATATTAATAAATGGTTGGGCTAAAGATTACCATGTCTTTCTATCTCTAATGTATAGAGCAGAAATTAAAAAATGAGTCTTACTAAATAGGCTCATTAGTCAGCTAAGCAGATGGGGTTCAAATATCCTAACACCCTGAAGATACGATCTAAATGAATGCTTCTGATGTGCGGATGATAACACTTAATAAGTAGTATTTATTTTTGAGTACCATTAGCTTTATCTTATTCACCATCACAGTTACCCTGCAAGGAAGAAAGTACATCTGTATCTTATAAAAAATTCTACTGTACAGAGTCATGCTGTGACTCAGACAAAGGCGCCCACAAATATGGTGTAAGGGCGGGATTGATATTCAGAGTAGACTCTAACCCCCGAAACCTAGATAGAATGAT
>NW_006408551.1:19518784-19535823 GCF_000296735.1 Chrysochloris asiatica | reverse complement strand
GTGTAGTGGAATGCTTTATATACACACTTACACAAAAGCTTAAAGAGTAAAACAGTTAACAATTTGAGTTCTTGGTTGAGGCTATTGTGTCAACCTGTCCCATTGAAGATTTCCTTTGTTTTCATTGGTCCTCTATTTTACCAAGCATGATGGCTTTTTTCTAGTGATTGGTCTTTTCTACATTGATTAAATGTTGTTGTTGTTGTTATTGTTAAGTGCCACTGAGTGCTGTTGAGTCAGTTTGATTCATAATGACCTTGTATAGGGTTTCTGAGAGGCAACTGGTAGGTCTGAACTGCCAACCATGCAGTTAGCAGGCTTATCCTGCAGTACCACACCAGAAGCCCATTGCTTGAATATTGCTGTTGTTGTTAAATGTCATTAAGCCACTTCTGACTCATAGTGACTCTGTATAGGGTTTCCAAGGAGTGGCTGGTGAGTTTGAACCACCAACCTTGCAGTTCAATCCGACCTTGTGGTCTAGTACTTAACCTACAAAGCCACACCAGGACTCCATTGATTGACCATTGTTGTTGCTGTTATGTGCTGTGGAGTCGGTTCCGACTCATAGTGACCCTGCACAGGGTTTCCAAGGCTGTAAATCTTTACGGGAGCAGAAAGCCTCATCTTTCTCCCGTGGAATGCCTGGTAGTTTCAAACTGCCAACCTTGAGGTTAGCAGTCAGATTCATAACCACTACTCTACCAGAGCTCCTTAGGTAAAGGTTGTTGTTGTTGGTGTTAAGTGCCGTCGAGTTGGTTCTGACCCATAGTGACCCTGAACAGAGTTTCTGAGGCTGTAAATCTTCACGGGAGCAGAAAGCTTCATCTTTCTCCTACGGAACAGCTGGTAGTTTCAAACTGCCCGATTGATTGACTAGGGAACAATAAATGTGGGGAATGTGTGACTTGGACCCCTACAAACACTTTGGAAGTATATCTGAGAAACTTCTAGGGCTCAACTGGTAAAAAATTTCTCTAAAGCAGGGATGTCTCTAAGGTGAAAGACTTATTACTAGCAATAGAGAAGTTGCCAATCTCAAACTTATGATCAATATTTGTAAATGTTTCCATTCTTCACCTGTTCCTTTCTTAAGTTTTAGGCATTCTAAGTTTCTATGGCACATAAATAAAAAGCAAAAGAAAAATGTTATTATTCCCGCAAAGTATTGATGACCTCATGAGGAACTAAGGAACTGTAACTTCCCAGCCACCACCTCCAGTTTTGCTCCTCTGGGTTTTCTCCTTAAATGGAACATAGGGAAGAGACTTCCCTGATCTGAGACTCAAGCTGCCTTTCATGGTGTGTGGGAGTGGGAAAAGGTGTGGAAATGAGGAGGATGTTTATTGATTGTATACTTTGGGGGTTGAGGATGGGCCTTTTTTTGGACATTGGAACTGTGTGTCCGCTGACTTCTTGGCTGAGCAAAGATGTCAGTTTGAGGACTAATGTGCGCCTGACCCAAGCCATGATATTTTTCAATATGCATGTGAAAGTTGGATGGTGAATAAAGAAGACCACCGAAGAATTGGTGCACTTAAGTCATGGTATTGGAGAAGAATATTAAAAGTGTCAAAAGAACAAATAGATCTGTGTTGTAAGAAGTACAGCCAGAGTGTTCCTTGAAATTCAGGATGGTCAGACTTCGTCTCTCAAACTTTGGACGTATTATCAGGAGGAGAAAGATATATTGATTGATAAAATGGAGGGTCAGCAAAAAAGAGGGAGACTCCCAATGAGATGGATTCACACAGTGACAGCAGCAATGCACTCAAATGTAACAACGATTGTGAGGTTGGCACACAACCAGGTAGTGGTTTGTTCTGCTGTGCATAAGGCTGCTGTAAGTTGGTACTGACTCAATAACACCTAACAACAACACACTAACAAAGACTCAAAAGAATCAGCAGTAGTCAGCAAGATGGCAACAAGGTTGGTTAGCTCAAAGTATCATTTCCTAAGTCCCCATTTCTCCAATTCGGTTGCCAAGAGCAAAGACTTATTGTTTTTAGTTAGAATCACTGTGAACATCACTTGGGGAGGGAATTTTTAAGATGACAATTCCCTTATGATTAAGTAGAATTTTGTGTGTGATTATTTTTGTTATTTTAGATGCCCCCAGAATGATTTCAATGCAAGCAGGTCTAATGCAGGAAACATGGATATTCAGATTGTCAGAGAAATGTAAATTTATTAAATAACATTATTTCCCGTAGTACTCTTTTATTATTGAGCAGTTGTATTTCTCTCAAGTTGTTTTTTTTTTTTTTTTCCAAGCATTGATTTGAGTCTTGTGGGAAAAACAAATTACTGTGAGAACATAAGCCCCAAGGATTGAACCATTGCCAGTTTCATCCATTCTGACAGATAAAAATGATTTATTCTTCCTTGATTTTGCAATATAACTCGAAAGCACTCACCTGCTATGCCATTTGCCCTCTTCATTTCCTACCCTGAGCTTTAAAAACCTGTAGCTATAGAAATCTGTGTCTCTCAAACTGATGCCATGGTTCATTTCTGACTTTGCCTTCCAGCAATGGAAGAAAAAAGTGATACCTTTATGACAGTATAATTATCCACTCCTCTAGCAACGCTGCTCCATGGTGAAACCTGCAAGGAAATAACTTGGGAGGAGAAAAAGAACATGTTCTGGGGTTGAAAGCATAATAGGAATCTATTGAGATTATCAAGAAATTCAAGACTTTGAAGACAAGGACACTACGTTATGAATGTAGTGCCATGGGGGCATTTCCAAAGGAAGCTTATGAAGCAATGGTTTTTAGTTCTCTACTGCATTTAGGAATCTGTGCTCATCAATGAATGTTCTGAGGGCTAACCATGAGGGTGGAATTAGATGCAGTAATAGAATATTTCTAAAGCTCCTCCGCGCCTCGCACATATCTTGTTACTTTCAATTACCAAACGTTACTCTGGTTTTCTAGGTCATAGAGTTGTGAGACTTCAAGGAGTCACTTAGGGGGAATAAAGTTAAAGTAATAAACAGTAGGACCTAATTAGTAGTCTCACAGAAAGAAGTCCCTAGGGGACACACATGGATTATGTACTAGACTATTAACTAAAAGGTGGATTCTTCAAAGCTATCCAGAGGCACCTTGGAACAAAAAGGCCTGTTGGTTTGTTTCCAAAAGGTCACAGTCTTGGAGACACAATGGAAGAGTTCTACTCTGCACACACGGGGTCAATATGTGTTGGAATAAATTCAGTAACAACTCACAACAGCAACAACAAAGAAAGAAATCCAGAATCGCTATCAATCTGATAGAGTCTTTCCTGATAGAATAATAATATCTAACTTGGAGGGTTGTTGTGAAGATAACAAATTGTTAGGTAGAATAGACAGACATATGGCTGGGATCCCAAATCCCCTTTGTCTTAGGTTGAGGTCTCTAGAAACAGAGCCTTGAGGCAGGGATTCAAGTCAAGAAACTTATTGATGGAAAGTTCTTCAAGAAAAGACTATAAGGGTAGGAGGGGGCCAGGAAAGGGAAGGACTCGGATCTGATAGAGGATATGCTGCTGTTGTTAAGGGCCTTTCAGTTTGTTCCAACTCATAGCAACCTGTATAGAGTTTTCAAGTAGAGGCTGCTGGGTTTGAACCACTGACCCTGTGGTTAGCAGTTCAGTGCTGATCCTACAGGACCATATCAGGACACATGTGTTGTTGTTGTTGTTGTTAAGTGACATTGAGTTGGTTCCGACTCATAGTGACCCTGTATAGTTCGTGGGATTCGACTGCCAACCTTGTGGTTTGCAGTCCAGTGCTGAACCCACAACACATGTTGTTGTTGTTGTTGAGTGCTGTTGAGTCTGTTCTGACTCATAGCGACCCTGTATAGGGTTTCTGAGGAGCAGCTAGGTGGTGAGCTTGAACTACTGACCTTGCAGTTCAAACAGCTTTGCAGTCTGGAGCATTAACCCACAGTGCCACACCAGGACTCCACAACACATAATACATGGTTAATAAGTGTTGGATACATCCTTCCTTTCCCTTTTGTTAGCTTTGTCTCAAAGAATCACTCATACATTTTGAATTTTCCTATGATGTAGAAGAATTTATTTCATCCTATTAATGATCATGGACAGCATTGTCAACAGAAACACACCATAAATAGTAAATTCCAAATAGGTTTGGAGCCAGAATCATTTTGAGGGAACACATATGCAGAAAACAGCCAAATAATCTTTTTTATATTTTATCTATTTTAACTTTGATTCTTCCACAGCACATATATTGGTTTCTGTGGGACTGTGGGATAAACAGAGGACTACAAGGTCAGTTTGAACCCCAGGGTTGCTATGAGTCAGAAATGACTCAATGACACTTCACAACAACAATTGCCTAATTTAGTACTTGCATATCTGTATTTTGTAAAGAATGGGAATTATAGAACATTTAACTGTGCTCATGTGGCATTTGTACAAAGACAAAGAGACAATGGTTTGAACAGAACAAAGGAATACTGAATGGTTTAAAATCAGAAAGGAAGTGCATCAGGGTTGTACACAAGAAGAATTCATAAGTCTGTGGTGGGTACTTGTGGACCAGATACTGTTGTCGTCGTCTTCTTCTTCTCCTTCTTCCTCTTCTTCTTCCTCTTCCTCTATTTCACCTCCTCCTTTTCCACCTTCTCTTCCCCCTCCTCCTTCTTCTGAAGATAGCAAGGGCTGTCCTATGATAATGTCACTGAGAAACCTTCCTGCATCCTTCCTATAGCCTCGTATTGCCTCTTATTCAATCTGTATCATGGGCAAATAGTCTGAGACTCTGCACTCTATGAAGAAGAATGCAACACCAGGATCCAAGGAAGACTCATTAACAACCTGCAATATGCAGATGATGCAACCTTGCATGTTGAAAGAGAAGAAGTCTTGCAGCAATTACTGATGAAGCTCAAAGACCTGCCATATGAATTACACCTTAACACCAAGAAAACAAAAATCTTCACAACGGCAATAGCAACATTATGATAATTGTGAGAATATTGAATATTGAAGCTGGAAAATATTTATTTTGTTTGGATACACAAACAGCATCCATGGATGCAGCAGTGAAGAAATCAAACAATGAATGGGATTGGACAAATCTTCTGCAAAAGATCTCTTTAAACTGTTAAGAATAAAAGATGCATCTGACCTAAACCATGGTATTTTCTATTTCCTCATATGCATGCAAAAGATGGACAATGAGCTCTCTGGGTTTGGCACTAGGTGATGATGAGATGGCTAAATGCACCAAGAAGGTCTGAATCGTTGGCAAATATGGGACCCGTTATGGTGTCTCCTTCAGGAAAATAGTGAAGAAAATTGAAATCAGCCAGCATGCCAAGTACACTTGCTCCTTCTGTGGCAAAACCAAAATGAAGAGACGAGTTGTGGGATTCTGGCACTGTGGTTCCTGTATGAAACGGTGACTGCGGGTACCTGGACCTACAACACCACCTCCGCAGTCACAGTAAAGTCTGCCATTAGAAGACTGAAGGAACTGAAAGACCAGCAAGACCAGCCGAAGTTCCACCACCTAAACCTCTCTAGCCTGTAATAAATAGGTGAATTTATATTTAAAAAAAAAAAAAAAAAAGATGGACAATGAATAAGAAAGGCTGCTGAAGAATTGATGGATTTCAATCATGGTGTTGACAAGAATGTATCGTGGAGTGCCAAAGAATGAACAAATACGTCTTGTAAGAAATATAGCCAGGATGCACCTTAGAGATACGGATGGTGAAATTTATGTACTTTGGGTATGTTATCAGTAGGGATGGATCGCTGAAGAAAAGCATCATGCTTAATAAAGCAGAGGGTCAGAGAAAAAAAGACCATCAATGAAATGTATTGATACAGAGACTGCAACTTTGGGCTCAAACATAGCAACAATTGTGAGGATGGCTCAATACCAGGCAGAATCTTGTGATGTTGTACATAGGGTTGATATTAGGTGGAAGTGTCTCTGTCCAGGACAGCATGCCCATCAAGCTCCTGGATTAGCAGGAGGAAGAGAATGAGGAGGAGGAGGAGAAGAGGAAGAGGAAGAGAATGATAATGAGAAGAAGTAAAATAAAAGAAAAAGAAACGCCTGCAAACTTGTGAGTCCTTTTTTAATAAAATTCTATCAGGTGGTTTTGTTTTACTTCAGGAGCTGCAGCAGCTACGTTTGTGACAACTTTACAGGACTAATTTCAGTAGCTACAGTAGGCACCTGAAGACCAGCATCAACCATCCCTAGATTCTTGACTCCTTAGTTCGAATCAGGATTAGAGTGATCAGACACTGACAGCCATTCATTCCAAATATCTTCACAAGATACAAAGTGTCATACATAGGTCTTGCAAAAGGAGACATACAAATTTATTCATTGTAGCTGACTCAACAATTTTGTGAACGAATTCCAGAAGAACTTGATTTTACTTCTATGTGTTTTGTAGAAGCAGAGGTTATTAGTGTTTTTAAACCAAGAAAAGTAAGTTAGCATGTGAAAATTTATCTGTGTCTTATTGTGAATCTTCTCTTTCCTTAACCCTGTGCTGAACTTTCCGGCCCTTTGTCCCATCAGCATTTTGTACCTACAATTTGTGATTATATTCCATCACATAGATTTCAATGAGCTGTTGACACTTACCCCATAAGACCCCAACATTACCATCAAATTATGAGGTGGAGTTCTTTTATAAGTATTTGAAACCATGTTGCCATAAAAACAAATACTTTTTTTTTTTCCTACAAAATCATAGCAATGTTTATTAAACAAAAAATATCAAGATGTGAAGTGTTTGTTTCTCAGTATATCCACCATCTAGCTCTATACACTTCTGAAGATGGTGTTTCCATCTTTCTGACCCTTCACCAAAGATTCTTCCACTCTTTAATTTACACCATGTCAAAATGGCTGTTTTGGCATCCTCCAGGAATTTAAATCATGTTGCTTTTATATACTCTTTAAATTTGGGAGGCCAAAAGGGGCCAGGTGAGGACTGTGTGGTGGATGGGGGAGGGGTTCCCAATGAAATTCTCATAGGACAGTCCTTGCTGCCTTCAAAGAAAAACAGATGCATTGCTGTCATGGAAAAAAAGTGTTTGGTGCAACTTTTCTGGCCTTTTTCTCACCAGTGCAATTTTCAATGTCTTAAAATTTTTCATGATAAGCTCGATGATCACTTTGTGTCCTTAAAGAAAATCTATCAAGATTACTCCTTTGAGATCCTCCCAAACAGCTGCCATAAACTAATGAACTGAACTCTCTGCCTTCCTTGAGTTTAACTGGCAGATTGTCTTGGAAGTCACTGTTTTGATTGAACTTTCTTTTTTGAAGGCACTCTAACAAGACTAAGACAAGTGTATTATGAAGAGAACCTATCTGCAGCCAGGTAGCAGAGATCTGGCAGAGCATGTTTTGTTTGGAATAGATTCATGCAGTTATGAACTAGAACCATAATGGCAATATTTGGAGCTCTGGTAGCGTAGTGGTTACGAATCGGGCTGCGAACCTTAAGATCAGCAGTTTGAAACTACCAGTTGCTTTGCGGGAGAAAAATGAGGCTTTCTACTCCCGTCAAGATTTACAGCCTTGGAAACCATGTACAGGGTCGCTATGGGTTGGAATCGACTCAACCGCAGGCACTTAACAACAACAACAACATCTTCATATTTATGACATTAGTATGCCCTTTAAAAAATAGTTACGGATTTGACTCATGATGGTTGAGTGATATTTTGTTACAAAACATTTTGAGCTGATAGGCAACTAAGATTTCTGTACTTTGCTACCTTGTCAGAGGTTGAAGGACCAAAAAGTGCTCTTCTTTGCACAGAGCTCCTATTGTTCTTGGGCAAATTCTTAAACAACAGGCCATACACAATTGATCCAGTGTATTAGGATTATAAACCAATCCCAATTTGAGGATAATATTTTAAAAATTACTGCTACATATGCTGTTGTTGTTGTTAAGTGCCATCAAGTTGGCTCTGACTCATAACGACCCTGTATATGGTTTCCAAAGAGTGACTGGTGGGTTTGAACCACCGACTTTGTGGCTCAAACTGCCCTCGTGATCAAGCACCACACCAGGACTCCACTACTATATATAATGCCACCTTCTTTTCCAATTATAAAGTAGCAAATCACCATTAATAAAAATTTTCAATAATAAAAAAGATTAAATTATTGATAACTCCTATCATGAAAACATAAAAACCCTACATGCTATTATCTTACTTCATTTGCATAGAGCTTTATCAATTAGAAATAAGTTCAAAAACACAATTCTACCTCAGTGTTGTTTTATTTTGTATTTCCATTATTTACTGATAATGAATATAATTTTATAGATTTATGGATTATTGTTAGGTGCTGTTGAGTCAGTTCTGACTCACAGCAACCCTAACACAACAGAACAAAATGATACCCAGTCCTGTGCCATCCTCACAATTGTTGTCATGCTTGAATGTATTGTTACTGCCACAGCATCAATCTGTCTCATTGGAACTTGTCTTTGGCTGGGTTCTCTAAAGAAGCAAAACCAGTGAAACATATATGTATATATATAAATTGAAGCTTTTATATCTTGTCAAATATGTATGTGTGTGTATGACTAGAATTTTCTCAAGAATTATGTTGGATATATAAATTCATCTTGGAAGAACTGGTATGTTTATAATAGTCAAAGAAGAAAGTCTTTAATCTTTCAAGCTTTATAGTAATAATATATGACAGTAGTTTCTCAGAGTAGAAGGGATTTCAAAATGGAAAACACAAGTAGGATGATTAGTGTAGTATAGAATTAATTAGCACAACCGCATGGACACTTGGGTCAAGTTTCATAGTAAGGTTGAGTTGAACTGCAAGGTTGGCTATTCAAACTCACTGTCCGCTCATTGAAAACTCTATACAGGGTTACTATGAGTTAGAACCAACTCACAGGCACTTAACAACCATAACAACGTTACCATCATGGTAATTTCATAAAAAAGCATAAAACGACTACATCATTACCATCTACAACTACAGGACAACAGACTAAAACAGGAACAGACTAAACTGGTAACAGATTGAAATGAATCACTGAACAACAGACTAAAGATTGCAACTACCAGGAGCATGAAGACATTACTGCTCCTTAGGAACAAACCACCCCTACGTCTCCCTCACAGAGTCCCTGGTGGTGCAAATGATTAAGCAGAGACTACTAGCTCTGGTAGTGTAGTGCTTACAAATCGGGCTGTGAACCTCAAGGTCAGTAGTTCAAAACTACCAGCTGCTCCGTGGGAGAAAGATGAGGTTTTCTGCTCCTGTAAAGATTTACAGCCTTGGAAATCCTGTTCAGGGTCGCTATGGGTTGGAACTGACTCGACAACACTTAACAACAACAACAACAACAACTAGCTGAAAGGTTGGCAGTTCGAATCCACATCGGAAAACAGCCCTATCTGCTTTCAAAAATTAGAAGCTCTGAAAACCCTATAGAATACAGTTCTACCCTGCACACATTGGGCTTCCGTGAATCGGAATTTACTCAACCACAACTAATAACAACCTTTCACACTTGTCCAAAACATACTCATTCTCATTTCCTTAATGGTCTAAATATAAACTAGGTTTTTTCCTAACCTTTGCTTGCCTCCCAAAGCTCCTTGTTGCTTGCAAAAATAAGCCAGGCTCATCAACATGGTACATAAGATCTTGTTGTTGTGATGTGCCGTGGAGTCGGTTCTGACTCACAGAGACCCTACACAGGTTTCCGAGGCTGTAAATCTTTACGGGAGCAGACCACCTCATCTTTCTCCCGGGGAATCACTGGTAGTTTCTAACTGCCAACCTTCAGGTTCACAGCCTGGATTCGTAACCACTACGCTACCAGAGCTCCCACTGCCTAGAACTACCTCTTCATTAATGTGTTCTAATCAGTCAAGATCTAGTTCATAATAACTTTCTCTGTTGGTCTGCAAAGCCTCTGGCAGTTAATCACAGCCCTTTCTTTAACCTTGTTTCTGCTCCTGTAATGATTTACAGCCTTGGAAAACTTGAACAGGGTCACTATGAGTCAGAACTGACTTCACGGCACATAACAACAACCATGGTGTTTATAATCCTTGAGTAGTGCAAATGTTCAATGCGGTTGGCTGTTAACCACAAAGTTGGAGGTTCAAGTCTACTGATAGAAACCTCAGAAGGCCTAGCAATATACTTTTGGAAAATCAGCCACTGAAAACCCTATGGTGCACAGTCCTCTGACACACCTGGTGACCACAACTTCCAGTCATCTTGAAGGCAACTTTTTTTTTTTTAAACTGTGTTTATACTTATCTGATCAATGTATCTCTTTCATTGTAATTGCCTGATACATATTTCTATTCCTCACTAGATTGTAGTCCTTGAGCACAAGCATCTAAAATCTTTCCTAATTCTAACTGTACAAATGCAAGTTATTGGAGTTAGATATTCATATATTTACTGAATGAATATATAAGTATATGAAACAAAATTGAGCGTCCACAAACAGTACTATAGGGAAAGTATTGATATGCATATTACTAGGAACTGTATCTATTTTTCAAACATTCTGAAGTCATTTAACAGGAATTAGTGAAATTTTAAAAAATACTAAAAACTTGTTGTTTATCTATATTTTTTTGTAGGCAGTAATTTTCTCCTACAAAAGATTTCAATATGATATGTGTGGGTTTGTTGGTTCATAACTTTTGTTTCAGTACAGATGTGTACGGTTTCAGGTGTTTTCGTTTTTCAAATAATGCTCAGCTTTAGAAAACGTCACTCTAGAGCACACAGCAACAAGAAGTAACTCGGTGATCTGGATTGAAATGTCACCGCCAAGTTATGGACTTCCCCAGTGGAAGGTCTCTGTGCTAAACAGAAACTGCAGTACCGGTGAAAAACACTTACATGTCAGCAGAATTGTTGTTATATTGGATGCGGCTGACAGTGCTCTACAAGATATTCACTTCCACTAGAAAGTTTTCCCTGTCCTCCTGCGCAAGGACCTAATGTCCTCACCATTGTGTTGTTATTTTTGAACAAATTAAATCATATGATCTAGATCACTTAGTTAGGTTTGTGCGAGATTACGTATGTCTCTTAAACCACTGAACTCAAATGACCTTCTCAAGCATATTCCAAACCATCTTTTAAAAGGAAATGCTAGTGTACAGTCCATATCCATAGCCTTGGCCATGAACACTAGCTCAGTTCCAGTCCTGCAGAACATGACATTGCTTTCCTCTGTTGTTTCATTTCTTAGACTTGATTATTGTTGTTGATGTGTGTTGTCGAGTCATTCCAACTTGGAGTGACCCTTTATAGGATTTCTGAGGAGTGGCTGGTGGATTTGAATTGCTGACCTTGCAGTCCAGTGTGTAGCCTACAATGCTACACCAGGACTTCTAGACTTGATACTCAGCTTTATATACCTGATTACAGCCTTGGCCCATTGTCTTTCAACCTTTCTGGTTCTCTACTTCCTGGGCTCTTGAAGTTATTTTCAACTATTATAGATAAGCACCATTTCCAAACTTATAGGCCTAGGAAGCAGCCAGGATTAGATGGTGCTTCTTCTGACTCACCATAGATTAGCTAGAAATGAGACCCTTTAAGGGGATTCTGATAACATCAGTCAGAAAAGCAATGACAAGTGACTGGTTCAAGGGAAAAAGGCTTCTTGGAATAAGGCTAAAAGTTGCGTATTCTGGCATACAGTCAAGTCAGTACCAAGCACAGCACATTTCAGAATGGTGTAATTTTTAATCTCTTACCAGTAAAAAAATTAGGGAAAGCCAGCGATGAGATAATACAATAGCCACAACACAATGGCCTCAAACATACCAAGGGTCATGAAGACAACAATGCTTCATGGTGTTTTATATAACATTGCTACGAGTCAGGTCCGACACTCAGCATAAAACTTTGCTTCTAATAGCAAAACTGAGGAATGTGCAAGAAAAATGTTTGATGAAACTTCATTGTGAACCCCACAGTCAAGCAGGGTACCCCACATTCCTCTGAGAGCCTTCTCCATCAAAATGCTATCTTTTAACAAAGGGTTATCGTTTATAAATAAGAAGTATACGTAGAGCAGTTGGTCAGAAATGGTACATGTGACTTCTCAGAAGTAGACTCCTAGGCTTTTCTTCAGAGGTAGCCCTTGGTGAGTTGGGACTACCAACCTTAAGTTAGTGAGCAAGCACTTAACCACTGGCATCACCAGGGTGTTCCGTGTAGTAGATTCAGTGTTAGTCAACATCTGCTTATTCTTGAGTGAGCTTTGATAGTGCATGTTATATGCTATTCAAGAAATGTGTCCCTTTAATCAAGTTTGACAAGCTTATTGGTTTTTCATACTATTTCTCTCCTTTTTTCATCTCAGTAGAATCTACAGTGTCTCTTCTCTCATTGCTGATATTGGTAGTTTATCTTCTTTTTTTTCTCTTTCTTGATCAGTCTTGTGAAAAGTTGATCAATATTATTGTGTTTTTTTTCCCAAGAACTAGTTTTTGAAATATGTTATTGACTTTCTTCTAATTGTATTTACTTTCTATTTTGTTGTTTCCCTTTGAATCTTTATTGTTTCCTTTCTTCTCTTTACTACAGGTTTTATTTGCTCAGTTTCTTAAAGTGGAAGCTGAAGTCATTGATACGAAATCTTTCTTCTTTTCTAAAATTGATGTTTTAGTATTATAAATGTGGCTTCACCTTATAAATTTTGATATGTTGTGTTTTTAATTTCATTCATTTCAAAATGCTTTTTGTTTTTCTTCTAATTTCACCTTTGTTCTATTGGCTATTAAAAGTATGTCATTTAGTTTTCAAATATTTTGGGAAATTTTCAGAGATTATGCTTTGGCTTTTGTTTATGAAATTGATTTTAATATACTTTGGTTGTGGTCAGAGAACATACTTTGCATGGTTTGAATACTTTTATATTAATTGTGACCTATTTTATGGCCTAGAATTTGGCCTTGAATGTTATATATAGACAAACTCTTGCCTCAGGGCCTTTGAACTTATGTTTCCCTTTGCCTGGAATGTTGGACTGTTTTCCCACAGGTAGCCTCATGTCTTGTACCCTGAACCTCTTCAGCTCTTGCTTCACATGCAATCTTCTCTGTGAAGTTTTTTTTCTAACCACCAAATATAGACTGTGCAAATGTACTGCTTCTGGAACTCCCTATCTTCTTTGTCTGAGTTGGGTTTTATATTAAGAATTCAGGGGAGGGTTTAAATCTGTTCTACATTCTCATTTGTTGTGTAGTATGTGGTATCTTAGAAACTTGTAAGGGCTGTCCTAGACATGACAATCATTGTTTATATACCTAGAGCAACAGACAAAGAAAAATCAGGATCTAGGAAAACAAGATCTGGAACATGTGACAACTTGTCTCCATGAATAACTGCCTCCACTGTCATGAAACCAGAAAACTTGATGGTATCTGACTACCAATTGCTAAACATTTTGTTCAAATATCTTATAGAATAAACCTGATCAAAAGGGGGGGGGAATTGGAACAGAATTTAAAATTTTCATGAAATGTAGACTAACCGCCTCAACAGCATTTAACATCAATAGCAATAAGACTTTCTGGAGTCATGAAGCTTGGATAAACTTTTGAAACTATTGCCCTGAGATCATCTTTAAATCTTAAAACAAAAACATCCTTTGAAGCTTTCTTTAAACCAAACTATAGTTTAGCCTAACAAGAAAAAAAAAAAAAAAAAAAAAAGTCTGCCTTGAGCACTGTGCTCTTTTAACAACTATTTACATGGGGTCAAAGCAACAACGATAACTTGTAAAAATAGATAAGGATGAAGTTGGTGTATGTTAATGGGGAGAAACAACTCCCCATTAAAGGAGAGTGAGAATATGAATGATGTAGTCAATGTCACTGAATCCTGCATGTACAAACTGTTCAACTGGTGTATGTTCTACTATGGATAGTCTCAACAATTGCAACAAAATAAATTTTACAAAAAACAGGGGAACAATAAAATATTGTTTACTTTCTCAGATGACTCTGATAGATGTATGGAAAATAAACGATGAGAGGACAAGAAAGGAAGCAGTGAAACTCGTTTGGAGGGTCGTTTTGTAGTGGAGCAGGTGGGAGATAGAACTGATAGAGTTTACAGAACTTGATAAAGGACTGGACATGGCATATGAGAGAAAAAATAATATCAGATGACTCTTAATA
The DNA here is from genome assembly GCF_000296735.1 of Chrysochloris asiatica. Lineage (NCBI taxonomy): Eukaryota > Metazoa > Chordata > Mammalia > Afrosoricida > Chrysochloridae > Chrysochloris > Chrysochloris asiatica. The sequence goes on along the minus strand of NW_006408551.1, from coordinate 19,521,609 downwards.
TTTGGTCTCAGCAACTGGCCAATGGTGGAACATTTCCTGAAATGGGGCAAATTGTGCAAGGAGTGAAGGGGATAGTAGGGGAAAAATCAAGCATTCTCTACTAAATTTATTGAGTTTGAAATGTCTATTTGACTTCCAAGCAGAGCAGCTAAACACGCAGATGGATATATCAACCTCGAAGGTCAGGGAAGAAGTTGAGATAGGAGATACATGGTAATATCATTAGCATAAGGATGATATTTATTTAACTTGGGAAACACTGTCAAGACAATATTTATTATGTCCCTGTGGGGAATTTCTATCAATGTTATACTCCTGACTTCTCCCTGTTTCCTTAGTTACTCTTCAATACAGGAGGAGGATTAACATACTGTTTAGTCAGTTTGTGAGAAAGAATCAAGTAGTCGCGATTCATTCATTTCCTTGTATCCTTTTGGCATGTGTCTGCTTACATATTTTCTAATGCTCCATGCTATGAGTCTTTTAAGGGTCAGTTTCCATTAGGGAAGGAGCCCTGGTGGCACAAGGGTTAAGTGTTTGGCTGACCCACCAGCAGCTCCACAGAAGAAGGATGTGGCAGTCTGCTTCTTGAACAACTGCAGGCTTGTAAACTCTGTGGGTAATTCTACGCTGTCCTGTAGTGTCACTAGGCATCAGAATTGACTTGACAGGAATGGGTTTGGGTTTCCAATGGGGTGGTCTATGGCTCCTCAGGTGTGTCTGTGATTGAGTGAGTTATTCAGTAAAATAGAATCAAGTCCAGTTACTCTGTAACCCCAGTACAAATATTTTAAGATTCAGTTTAAAAAAAACAGGTGACATTTGTATGTTTTCTTCAACTCCTCTCTTATCCGGCAATTAATTTTTTTTACCTTAGAGGTGGTCTAAATGAAGTAAACTATGTAATGAATATTGATAAGTAAAATAACAGGGCTAAACAGAGATGAAAGAAGTTAGAAAAATTCTGATTGGGGGAAAAAAAAAATAACAGGAGAAAAAAACAAGAAGCCACATTGGGAGGTGGGAGAGGGAGTCTTTTAAGAAGGAAGAAGCGGTTATCTGTATCAACAACTGCTAGGAGATTGAGTTAAATGAGAAGCTATTAAACTGGTGGGATGGCTGATTCTCTTGCTGATGAATTTGAAGACTGTGAGTAACCTATAAAATAAAGAGAAAGGAGAGGAGACCCCATCTGGCTTCAGTGGAGTTCAGAACATTAGCACACACTGCTTTACACATGCAATTACCTTAATTAACCATCTTCATCAAGTAAGGTGACCAGCTGGCCTGGTTTGTGCAGGAATGATGGGTTTCCTGCGATGGAGTACTTAGTCTAAAACAGAGAAAGTCCAATGCAAACTGCAATGAGTTGATAACTCTTTACTCAAGCAATATTTACCACATACAAACACAGACACATTCTCACACACATATACACATACACTGACAATCACAGACAAATTAATTACACCACTGTGACTTATTGTCTTCTACCTCCAAGGTCAACTATTTTTAATGGTGATGGTCATGGTGGTTGTGTGCTGTAGAGTCGGTTCCAACTCATACCACCCCCGTACAGGGTTTCTGAGTCTATAAATCTTTATGGGAGTAGAAAGCCCTGTCTTTCTCCAGCGGAACAGTTGGTAGTTTCAAAATGCTGACCTTGAGTTTTGCAGCCTGATTTGTAACCACTATGCTACCAGAGCTCCTTAGAGATGATTAGGGATGGGAAAAGGACAGCAAAAAAGAAGACAAATGCAAGGAGTCTCTTTAAAGTGTTTAAAGAGCAAAGATATCACTTTGAGGATTAAGATGCACTTGACCCAAGCCATGATATTTTCTGTCACCTCATATGTATGCAGAAGATGGACAATCTATAAAGAAAACCATAGAAGAAGCCATGAATTATGGTTGGTGAAGAAGGTTGAAATTTCCATGGTCTTCCAAAAAGCCAAACAAATCTGTCTCGGAGAAAATGCATCCAAAATGCTCCTTGGAAGCAAGGGTGACAAGACTTAGTCTCGTGTACTTTGGACATGTTCTCAGGAGGGGCCAGTCCCCGGAAAAGGACATCATGCTTGGCAGAGAAGAGTGTCAACAACAAGAGGAATACCCCCAATGAGATGGATTGAAACTATGACTACAACAGTGGGCTCAAACCTGACAATTGTGAGGATGGTTTGAGCATTGTTTAATCCTGGGCTACTATGAGTTGGAACCAACTCAACAGCACCGACAGCAACAACAAGGCAAGGAGACCAATGATAAGCCAAGTTGCAATTATTCCAGATAAAGATAATTATAAAGATAAATTGCAATAAACAGATTCTGGTAAAACTTTTATATGGAGCAACCACTAATTGATAAAAACTCTAAATATAAATGGAGACAAGAAACTCAGTGCCTTTCTATACCATGACACAAACAATATTCTCTTAAAGGTTATCATTAAAACTTTATATAAAGTTCATTCCTTTTGCAGCTGAGACTCTGAAGCCATATGGTGTCACTTCCAGTGTCTTCTGCTAGTTAAGGTAAATCACAGGTTAAGCCTATATTCAAAGAAAGAGTAAGTTGATGGAAAGTATGGTATTGTTACATTGCAACAAGACAATTTTACAAGAATGGAAAGAAGTTTTGCAGCTATTCATGAACTGTTAATGTTCAACCATTTCAAGAGATACCATATGAACAAGAGCCAATGATATTCAGAGAGGAAGTCCAAAGTGAATTGAAAGAAGTGGCAAAGAACACGGCACCAGGAATTGATGGAATAAAAATTGAAATCTTTCAGGAAAGTGAGGCAGCACAGGAGGCACTCACTC
>NW_006408551.1:19504129-19517559 GCF_000296735.1 Chrysochloris asiatica | reverse complement strand
GTGGCATCATTGATGGACTCTGGGGTGGCAGCGGTGGTGAGGTTGGCCCAGGATCGAGCATTGTTTCGTTCTGCTGTGCATGGGGTCGCTATGAGTCTGTTCCGACTTGATGGCACCTGACAACAACAACAACAACATGAACTATCTACCAAAGGTCCCATGGTATAGTTCTGATGAGATTATGTTATGGTTATCAAACAAAACCTCAGATGTATAAAAATTTCCTTATCATAAACTTTGACCAAAGTAAGAATTGGAGTGTACTGGTTACGAATCAGGCTGCTAACCTTAAGGTTCTAGCCACTTCGCAGCAGAAATAAGAGGTTTTCTGCTCCTGTAAAGATTTATAGCCTCGGAAACCCTATAGAGGGTCGCTATGAGTCAGAACTGACTCCATAGCACATAACCACCACCGCCACCTCTATGGGTATGGTAGCTTTAGAAATGAGTAATGGAACAAACTGCTCGAATTTGTACTCTAAGTTAATATTAATCTATGTCAAACTCACCCTTAAAGGAGATATGGCTAGCTGGCAAAGTGGATCAAATGGTCATAGGGGGAGAACCAAGAGAAGAGAATATTTTATTTAATACCATGGGAAATGGAAAAGAGAAGCCAAAGCAAACCCATATATTGGAACAACCAAAGCTGAAACAGTAGAGGACATATAAACACAAAGCCTAAAAGACCAGGCCAAATCAGCATAGCACCTGTGGCCTTCATAGTTCACAATTCACCTCTATTTGTCAGTTGGGCATACTGTTCTGGCTTATAGAACCCAAAAGAAAGCAAATACTTACTCTAGTGATTGATTGGGATAAAGGAACATGCGAAAGAAGGTGTCCACCTAATGATGCCCTGCGTTGCATTTGGAACTCCTCTGTGCCATCAAGGCCATTCCATTCCTCCTTTCTTCTACTTATATGCCAATCACAGCTAACCCAGAAGAGAGAGGAGTTTGTATTTCAATAATAAGTTTGTATGCTTTCTATTTGTAATGTTACTTCCACTTGGTGGTGGTGGTGGTGATGTGTGATGCGTCAAGTCTGATCCGACTCACAGCGACCCTATTTAGGGTTTTCGAGGCTGTAAATCTTTACTGGAGAAGAAAGCTTCATTTTTGTCTCTTGGAGCAGCTGGTATATTCAAACTGCTGACCTTTCAGTTAGCAGCCCAACGTGTAACCACTACCCTTCAAACCACGTGTATATTCAAAGCCCAGATGGAGAATGAAGAAACCATGTTTCTCTTGATACAGTTGACAGAGATGTCCCTGAGCTATGTTAGGACACAAAATCTTAATGAGACAGTGGGGGAGTTATTTCTCCATTTTTTACGAGGTAAACCATACTTGGTCTCCAAATCTTGTCTTCAGTTCCTGGTAAAGACTTCTGATTTTTCAATTCTGCTTTCATTGTGGATTCAAAGTTTGAATCCAAGAAAAAGAAATAGACATTACAGGGTATGTTGTGGTTATGTGCCGTCGAGTCGGTTCTGACCCATAGTGACCCTGCACAGGGTTTCCAAGGCTGTAAACCTTTACGGTAGCAGAAAGCCTCATCTTTCTCCCTTGGAGTGGCTGGTAGTTTCAAACTGCTGACCTTGCGGTTCGCAGCCCGATTCGTATATACTTGAGTACAACTCTGATGTCAGACTACCTGAGATTAGACACTGACTAGCTGTGTGACCATTGTAAAGGGAATTAATCTTCTGTGCTTCATTTTCCTGAAGTGTAATCCTCATGTAGTTAGTTATTGTAATGATTAAATGAGTTAATACATGTAAAGCTCTTAGAAGAAGACTGAACACATGGTTGGCATTTCAAAAGTTTTTTACTGTTTTGTTATTTTAATGTGTCATATAAAGCACAATTATACATGATTATAAAAATATACTCAAGCTATAGTTAGCATTCTCAGAATTGTTTATAGTTAAATAAGGTGCCTGGTAGCTTAGTGGTTAAACTGTTGGTTTCTAACCAAAATTTTGTTAGTTTGAACCATTAACCCTTCCATGGGAGAAAGATATGGCAGTCTGTTTCCATAAAGATTACAACTTTAGAAGTCCTGTAGGTCAGTTCTACTCTGTCCTTTTGGGTTGCTGTGAGTTGGAAGAGACTCCACAGCCATGGAATTGGTTTGGTTTGAGTATACAGTTAAATTGGGGAAGCAAACTATATAAACATAGAATATTTAAAGACAGTTAAAAGATTGCATTTGAGAAAAACAAATTCTTAGACCAACTACTCATACCAGGAGAAGGATGATCACAAAGGGAATATGTCACCACTTAGAGGGAGAATCTTCAGACAGACCTTGATCTTGGATTGTGGGGGAGAATAGGTGACCAATGTGGACAGTGTTAGATTGCTGCACCTCATGTGAAGACACCACCAATCTGTCAGCAGCTTATATGTTGCTATGATACTGAATCAGATCCAGTGGAGCTTCCAGACTAAGACAGACTAGGAAGAAAGGCATTACGATCTACTTCTGAAAATCAGACAGTGAAAATCTTCTTGATCACAAATGTCCAATCCACAACTTATCATAGGGATGGCACAGGACTGGGTAGGATTTAGTTCTGTTATCAAAATCAGCTGCCACTCCCCGTACTCAAATGTGAAAGGTGGGGAAATTGTATGCTACTTTTCAAGTACTCACACTTAATTCTTTTAAAAGATTTTCTCACCTCACTTTGTTGATGAGTGTGGGTTAAATGTTCAGTCAGTTGGTACTTTGACATCACACCAGTTTACTCATAGTGGGATGTTGTTTTCTTTGTGACTTCAGTAGGCAAGTTTTCCACAGCACTAGCTTCTCTTCAGGGAAATATGAAAGAGTTGACTCAAAGAAAACAGCACTGGCTCTTCTTGGTGAAGAGCAAGGCACTTCTTCAGCTTCGAACACTGCTTACTTCACCCACCCTGTCCAGATCCGGTTCTCTGGTGGAAATATGTACGTAATTTATATCCCTTTGCGGGTCTAAAATTATAAGTGGCAATTTTGCTAACAGTTTCAAGTTCTTTGTCTAATATCCCTTAGAGGTTGTAAGAATTTCATTCCACTTTTCATCCTGTAATAATTAATGTTTGGCTCCTTTCTCTCCAGACTTTAATATATTGTAAAAGTAAAAGAAATCCAATGGTTTTTTATAATCTCTACCCCAAAACCAATCTCTTGACATCTATGCTCCTAATCAACACAGATCATTTCACAAGTTATTTTTATCAAAGCACAGGTCTGATTGTATACTTTCCTTTCAAAAACTCTGGAGGTTTCCCTATAGCACAAAGAATGAAGTCTGTATCCCATAGTGTGACTTCCAAGGCCTCTCACAGTTTCATCCCTGGTCAACTACCCTGGCAACCTTCAGTTGTGCTGTTGCTAAACTTTTTCTAAACCTACTGTGAGTTCTCAGGCCTCAGTAACTTTGATTATGCAAATTCCTCTTAGCAGATTGCCTTCCCTCTTCTTTTTCTGGAACTCTTTTGATCACTCTTCAAGGACTTTTCTAGCAGTTCCCTCCAACTCTCTATAATTGGTCTCCCTCTGAGCTCTCATAGCTGATGACTCAGATGTCTGACTGGTTGTTAACTGTTGGTGGTCTTCTGCTCTGTAACCAGACATATTTTATTTAGATGTATTGAGAGGGTGGATTTCACAGGCTAATATTATGCCCTCTGGATCAGATTAAAAGAAAAAAGCAAAATTTAAAGCCTCTAATTTCTGTAGACCACACAATACACTTGTTACTCTTGGATACTCTAGATACCTCAGAATTCCACTAAATTTACTTTAAAAACTTGACCGCTCAATATGACTGTACAGGCTGGAGATGAAAGACACTCCACCTTATTTGGACTCCTCTCTGAAGCCAAGAGTTCTACTTACGTTATCTCCTGTGTGCCTCACAACAACCTCCAGAGGTAGGCCTCTTTACAGACAAGAAAATTCAGCTTCTGAAAGTCAGACAGTGTGTTCTCTGAAGGTTCATAGGAGAGCTGGGAAAGACAGTGGATTAGAGCATGATGGTAAATGAAACATAGAAATCTAAAGCCAGCCTGCCTGGGTTTGAATCCTGGCTCTGGCGCTTGTTCATTGTGTCGTCTTATGCAATTTACCAAACCTTTCTGTTTCTCACTTTTCTTTGTGAGAAAACTTAGTAAGAATGCCTTTCTTGTCAGTCTTATTTTTAAGTAAATTAGAATGAGATATGTAAATCACTTGGAATAAAACTGGCATGTTGAAGGAGCTCTGGTAGCATAAGGATTATGAGTTGCTATGGTCAGCAGTTCGAAACTACCAGCGGTTCTGCTGGAAAAAGATGAGGCTTTCTGCTCCTGTAAAGATTTACAGCCTCCAAATCCCTATACAGGATCTCTATGAGTCGGAACTGACTCCACGGCACATAACCACCACCATCACCACCAAGCACATATGAGAGGGCTTCAAAATGTTCAAGGAAAAATTCCACGGTCTTTTAATTTCATTTTTTCCATGAACTTTTTGAAGCCTCTCTTTTAAGTATTAATCATTATTATTATTAACATTATGAACCCTGGTGGTACAGTTGAGCACTTGGCTACTATCTTAAAGGTCAGCGATTCGAACCCACTCGTTATTTCATGGGAGAAAGAGGTGATGGCCAATTTCCTTAAAGATTTACAACACTAGGAAAACTATGGGGAAGTTCTATTCTGTGCTATAGGTTCATTATAAGTTGGAATGGACTTTGCTTCAATGAGTGGGATCATTATTAACGTTAGTAAGTACAGAACTAAATAATGATTGAGCCAAGATCTGTTTGGCTTCAAAGTGGATGCACTTTGTACACACCAAATTACTATAGGTTAGCAGTGGGCTTCTAACCTCAAGATCAGTGACTCAAATCCACCAGCTGCTCCTTGGTAATGCTATACAAGGTGGCTATAAATCAGAACTGATTCAATGACACTTAACAACAACAACATATACCAATTTTACTTGAGATTCAAGACTGCAGTGAGAAGTCCTTTTCATATTTTCCTATAGAGATTCAAACTCATTAACAAATTATTTTGGGGGTACTTTCTCGAGACTGAATGCTCTAGAAACATTAGTATGAGGGCGAGAAAATTCTACACCCCTTCAAGGGCATGGAAAACATGATGGACCCTGTTGCAAAGTTATTTGCGGGGTGGGATTGTTCTGGATGACTGTAATATGAGAAAATTTGTAGAAATAGGGAATTAAAGGCTAATGGGATTTTTCTACCAACTTTTGAAGCCCAGTTGTACTATTAGTATTTGCCTAGTAGGGTGTGGTCCATCTATGCATGGATCCAAACCCAACCCAACCCACTGCTGTCGAGTTGATTCTGACTCATAAAAACTCAATAAAACAGAGTAGAACTGCTCCCTAGGGTTTCCAAGGCTACACTGTGTGGAAACAGACTGCCTCATCTTTCTTCTATGGAGCATCTGGAAGTCCAATGCCTAACCCACTGTACACACCAAGACTCCATCTATGATACATGGATAGAAAGGATTCAAATCAATCTGACTGAGCATGCTTACTGCAGTCCACAGAGAAGCTCTCTCCACCCTCCTTCCTCCATTAAGTGGTGCCAGTAGGCTTTCTAAAGTTGTAGGGGTGTGTCTCTTCCTCCCCAACCCCCTCCCTCTGTTCCTCAGAAAGGCAAGGGCCCCACATTGCTCAGGAAGAGCAAAGCAGAGGTGAGAGGCAGATAAGAAAGGTGTTATGTTTGGCATGACTGGTTCAGGCTTAATGTTGGGCCTAAATAGCTATTTAGGGTGATTTTAAAAATATCCTTTGGTGGAACTTGCTGTGTCTGCATCCATAAGATAGTTAAGTAAGAGGTTTAGGTTGTAAGATGAGTTCCCTGAGGGTATTGTGCTTTTAATTTAGTTAAATTCAATTAAATCCAGCAAATTCATTCTGGACCTCAAGCTATGTCATCAGACTAGGGTCTGTGGATATAAATTTATATAAAGGAGATCAGTCCCCTCCAGGAAGAGATAAACAAGTAAATAAGTAACTCTAGCACGATGTGTTAGGATTTATTGTGGAAGTATCCAATTGGTGCTGGTGCTGGTGGAGTCGGTTCCAACACATAGTGACCCTGCGTAGGGTTCCCGAGGATGCAAATCATTTTTGGAAGCAGAAAGCCTCATCTTTCTCCTGTGGAAAGGCTGGTAGTTAAGACCACCATACTTCTCCAAGAAGGAGAAATGGCCCAGAGGATTGGCTGGGGACAGTGCTGGTAGGAGCAGTAGTCAAGGAGAGCTATCTCTGAAGAGCAAATTGGAAATTACCACATGGGAGTAACCAAAAAGAAAAAAGAAACATCTCACTGCTATCAACTCAATTCCGACTCATAGTTCATTGTGCCTCTATATAGGGTTTCCAAGACTGTAAATCTTTATGGTAGCAGACAGCCACATCCTTCTCTCATGGAGCACCTGGTGGTTTTGAACCGCCAACCTTGCGGTTAACAGTTCAATGCTGATTCTACAGTGCCGTTCCTTTCATTAAGCAAAGAACAGGGCAAAAGTCAAAGCTTAGACATGCAAAAAAAAAAAAAAAAAAAAAAAAAAAGAACCTGGTTTATTCAAGTGACTGACCTAAAAATAGTAGCTCAAAACTCTCTGAATGTTGGTAAATGCTGTCATTACCAATTACCAAGCATTTCAGTTACTTGAATTGGAGGCTTGGAAGTCATTACTAGCACCTCTTTCATCTGTCCCTGCCACATTAAACTCACCCTCAAATTTTCCCAGTTCTCTTCTGAAACTTTATCTCAAATTCATCCACTTATCTCCACCTTCATTTCCAGCACCAAATCCAAGTTCTGAAAGCCAATGGTCTCTCAACTTCCCTTTTACTCCCCATATAATTAGTTCTCCAGAGCCCTGGCATGGGGCTGTAGGATTAGCACTGGACTGGTAACCACAATGCCAGCTGTTCAAACCCACTATCTATACAGGATAGCTATGAGTCAGAACTGACGTGATGACACTTAACAACAACAAGAACAATTCTCCAAGCTGCAGCTGCAGTGATTGTATCATCCTCTGGCTTCAAGTTTTTCAATGGAGCCACATTACCCCTGGAATTCAGTCTAAATGTTTATCTTAGTTTCTAAGAATGCATGGCTTAGCCTTGCCTATTCCCCTATTTCAAGGAGCTCTGGTAGTGTAGTGGTATGAGTTGGGCTGTTAACCTCAAGGTCAGCAGTTCAAAACTACCAGCTGTTTTTTTGGGAGAAAGATGAGGCTTTCTGCTCCCTTAAAGATTTACGGCCTCGTAAGCCCTATTCCGCATTGCTATGAGTAGGAACCCACTCCACGGCACACCACCACCACTACCATTCTCCTATTTCACCTCATACAACTCTCCCTCTTATCTAGCCACATAAATCTTTTTCACTTATTTCAAGCCACTGGGTTCTTTTCTATCCCAAGGTCTTCTCACATGCTGTCTTCCTTCTATGGGAGCTACTCTTCCATATGCCTCCTCCTCAGGTCTTTGATGCTCTTGACCCCCTTTGTAAGAGATCCCTTCAGGGCTTTTGTGGCACAATCTGTTGTTTTCTTTCACAGCACAATTTGTCAGTAGTTTTGCATGCAGTTGCTTAATTGAACTCACTGTTTCTGACACAAGCTGGGAAGCTCCATGAGGGTCTATGGAATTGTGTCTATGAAATCTCCACTGTGTACACTATGCCTTAGATGCAATGCTGACCAGACTTCAGCTTATTTGCTTTGGTCTCCTCATCAAATAAGACCAATCACTAGGAAAAGACATCATGTTTACTAAAGTAAAAGGTCAGCACAAAGAAGGGAAATTTTGACACCATAGCCATACAATGGGCTCAAACATATCAATGATTTTGAAGATGGTGCGGAACCAGGCAATGGGTGAAACTTCTGACTAGCAGAGTGGGGTTACTTACGCCTGAAGCCTTATCCTAAAGTCTTATCTCATCCTAAATGAAAAAATTAGCAAGGGACCCTAGTCTTTTGTCTGATGCCCTTCCCTTGTAACCCTTACTTAAAATGTATGCTTCAGAGATGACTTTTTTTCTAATTTTCCTTTGACTGTGCCTTTATCATACAAAAGCACAGAATTCCATGACTCTCTTTATGTGGTTTTACTAGAGAGAGACCATATAATCCAGCCCTGAGTTGAAACCTCTGCCTGCGTTGTTGACTAAAATGTTTGTGTCTGTCTGGTTTCAGACAAGAACTTATTAAGAGTCCAAGATTTTTTTCATTTTTTGTTTCAATCCTTGAATTCTTATTTTGATGCTTTACATCGTTAAAACACACTGTTTTTTCTGACATGCTCTATATTTCATCTCGATGCCTGGCTTTTACTACCCTTTATCTCAAATCTGTTAATATACCATATTGTTGTTAGGTGCCATCATCGAGTGGGTACCGACGCATAGCGACCTTATGCACAGTAGAACGAAACACTGCCTGATCCTGGGCCAACCTCACTACTATTGCCACACTTAAGCCCATCAATGCTGCCACTTTGACAATCCATCTCACTGGGGGTCTTCCTCTTTTCCTTTGACCCTCCACTTTACCAAACATGATATCCTTCTTCTCCAGCAACTGGTCCCTCCTGACAATATGTCCAAAGTATGAGAGATGAAGTTTGGCCATTCTAGCCTCCAAGGAGCACTCTGGCTGCACTTATTCCAACACATATCTGTTGGTTCTTTTGGCAGCCCATGACACTTTCAATATTCTCCTCCAACACCATAACTCAAAGGCATCAATTCTTCTACGGTCTTCCTTATTCACTGTCCAACTTTCGCATGCATATGAGGTTACTGAAAATACCATGGCTTGGGTCAGGGGCACCTTAGTCCTCAAGCTGACATCTTTGCTTTTCAAAACTTTAAAAAGGTCTTGTGCAGCAGATTTGCTTAATGCAATATGTCATTTAATTTCTTGACTGCTGCTTCCATGAGTGTTGATAGTTGATCCAAGAAGAATTAGTCATAAAATAAGAAGAGCAATAGGAATTTATATACCTAATATGATCTATATTACCATGGTATATTACCTAATATGATCTATATTACCATTACCATGGTAATATAGATCATATTGTTGTTATGTGCCGTGGAGTCGGTTCCAACTCATAGCGATCCTGTACAGGATTTCCGAGGCTGTAAATCTTTACGGGAGCAGAAAGCCTCACCTTTCTCCTGTGGAACAGCTGGTAGTTTCGAACTGCTGACCTTGTGGTTCGCAGCCCAATTCATAACCACTATGCTACCAGAGCTCCTTATATATCATATTAGGGATATAAATTCCTATTGCTCTTTTCTTCATGACTAGTTGATTTTATTAATTATTTTGTGATTTGGCTTCTCAAATATCTTAGAATTTGAATTTTCCGATTCATTATGATCTGTAAACCTTTTTTTTCCCTTTTTTTAGAACTTTTTATTGTGAATTGAGTGAAGGTTTACAGATACGATCATATGTTTTACATGCAACAAATCCTGCAATTTTTTTCATCTCGATGATGCACTCCCCTCCATGTAACAACAGTTCTCCCACTTCCTCCTTGTGCTTCCTATTTCCAATCCACCCCCTTTTCTTTCCCTTCTTAACTCTGTCCTTAGGTAAATGTTGCCCTTTTGCTTTTGAATAATTGACCATTATTCACCATAACTATAGTGTGCATACCTTATTAATGTTGTTGTCCCCCTATATACCTATCTACTGCTTGGCTGAAAATTAGGCCATAAAGGTGAGTTCCTTTCAAAATCATAGTCTTGGGTTCCTCCAATCTCTTTCTGACCAGTAAACTCAATCTTTTAAAATAATTTTGAGATTTGTTCCACATTTTTCTCCCAATCTATACAGGACTTTTCAGAGTAGTTGATAGTGATAGCCAAGCACCATTTAGTTCTCGTCTCAGAGTTGTGGAGACTGATTCATTAATCTGTTGTACTAATGTATTCCAAAGGAGCTCTGGTAGCATAGTGGTTACGAAACAGTCTGTGAACCGCAAGGTCAGCAGTTCAAAACTACCAGTTGTTCCGCAGGAGAAAGTTGAGGAGTTCTGCTCCTGTAAAGATTTACAGCCTCAGAAACCCTGTATAGGGTCACTGTGAGTCGGAACTGACTCCATGGCACATAACAACAACAACAACAACAATGGATTCCAAGCATCTTCAATTCTTCTGTACATGGAGTGACTAATAGCTGCACCTTAGACAGCCACGCATGAGTGTATGAGATCCCAGAGTCTACTCACCAATGTAGGATATAGAATATTGTCTTTGTGGATTATGTTATACCAATCGACCATGGTGTCCCCTGATGCTATGATCCTGAGACCGCAGGCCCAGCAGTTCATTACCTTAAGACGTTTGATGATATCTAAGAAGTTTTCATCATGTTAACAGCTGTCTACTCTACCACATCATAATTGTGCTTGCAGTAAAGGTAAAAGTCATATACAAATACCTTCTTCCAAATTCAAATATTTGTGGGTATGCTCTTCCTCTCATACCTGTTCAGCCTGTGTATCTGTCCATGTATCCATCAGCAAAACATTGTTGTTCTAATGTGGTATCTGTAACACTACTTACCTCTATCCCCTTTAGGCTCTTCATACCTTTCTGTGTCTTCACCTGTCTTCATCGTTCTTCTACCTACCTCCCTCTTCTTGTATATTGCTGTCCCCATCACCTGAGTTAATATGTGTCTACCCACTAACCAATGAATGACTCTCCCTTCCTTCTTACCCCTGGGTAACCATCAAAGAATGTTTCTTTTAGCATAAAAACTTTTTCTTGAGTTTTTACAATGGTGGTTTCATAAAATATTTGTCCTTTTGTGATTGACTAATTTCACTCAATGTAATGTCCTCCAGGTTCATCCATGTTATGAGGGGTTGCACAGATTCATTGTTATTCATCACTGTTGCATAGTATTCAATTGTGTGTATGTACCAAAGTTTGTTTCTCCGTTTTCCCATTGGTGGGCATTTAGGCTGTCTCTACCTTTTTGCTATTGTGAACAGTGCTGTGATGAACATCAGTGTGCATATATCTATCTGTTCTTGGATATAAACCAAGAAGAGGCATTGCTGAGTCACTTTCTGAGGAAGCACCATACCGTTTTCCACAGAGGGTGAACTTTTTACAATTTCACCAGTAACGTAGGAGGGTCCGGTCTCTCTGCATCCCCACCAGCCAGCATTTGTTGTTGTCTGTTTTTGACCTTTGCTATTAATGCTAGGGTGAGATGATATCTCATTATTGTTCTGATTTGCATCTCTCTAATAACCACCACCACCAATGGACTTCTATGGAGTCCTGATGTGGTGCTGTGGGTTAATGTGCCAGACTGCAAAGCTGTTTGAACTGCAAGATCAGCAGTTCAAACTCACCAGAAGCTCCTCGGAAACCCTATATTGGGTCATTATGGGTGGTCGGAACTAACTTGATGGCACTTAACAACAACAACAATGAACTTTTGGTATGGCACTGTGGATCAGCACTGGACTGCAAACCACAAGGTTGGCAGTTCAAACCTACCAGTTGCTCCTCAGAAACCCTATACAAAGTTACAATGAGTTGAAACTGACTCAATGGCACTTAACAACAACAATGATGTGGGATAAAGCACTGGGCCAAAAGGTCGGTTTGAACCACAAGGTTAGCAGTTCAAACTCACCAGTTACTCTTTGGAAACCCTATAGAGTGACTCGGTTGCCACTTAACAACAGCAAATGGCTATTGATCATGAACATTTCTTCACATGTTTGTTGGCTGTCTGAATGTCTTCTTCTGCCCATATTATAATTGGGTTGTTTATCTTTTTTCTTGTAGAGGTATTGTGTGGTTGCTGTTGTTAAGTGCTGTGGAGTCGATTCTGATCCATAGCGACCCTGTATAGGGTTTCCAAGGAGCACCTGGTGAGCTTGAACCACTAACCTTGCAGTTCAAATGACTTTGCAGTCTGATGCATTAGTCCACAATGCCATACCAGGACTCCTAAGGTATTGTAGTTTTCTATAAATTTTATAGATTAGCCCCTTTTCTGATATTTCAATGCCAACAGTTTTTTCCAAGTCTGTGTGCTCTCTTTTTTTACTATTTTAGTGCAATCTTCTGAAGCATATTGTTGTTGTTCTTGTTATATGCCATGGAGTATATAAGTGTTTAATTTTATGAGGTCCCAGTCATTTATTTTATCTTCTACTATTTGTATGTCTTTTAGTTGTGTTTGACAGTGTATTTATGCCATCTATTAGAGCCCTTAAGCTTGTCCTTAATTTTTCATTGATGTTTATGGTTCAAGATTTTACATTTGGGTCTTTTATCATTGTTGAGTTTGTTTTTGTATGTGGTGTGAGATATGCATGTGTCTTGTTTCATTCTTCTGTAAATTGAATTTTTTAAGAACCCCGATTGCGCTGTGGGTTAGACATTTAGCTGTTAACCACAAGGTTAGTGACTCCAGCCTACCAGAAAGAAGAGACCGCTTGTTCCCATCAAGATTTATAGTCTCACTATTGTTGTGAAAGCTTAAGAAAAGATACCCATATTAAAAGAAGAAAAAAATTCTTTGTTGGTTACCAGAGGGGACAGGGAGAAGACAGTAGAGCACAGGGTAGGGGACAGACACATTATAGTTCCCGTGTTGGGGAGAGCAATACACAAGAAGGGAGAGAGGGATGGAAGAACAAGGCAGATAGGGAAACACTGAGGCAGGTTTGCACAGGCTAAATGAGACAGAGGTAAATAGTGATGCATGCTCAACCTTGGAACAACAGGGTTCTGTGATGCATGGATCAAGGCATAGCCTGAATGGATTAAAAAAAAAAAAGGAAAAAATGTTAAGATACTTGACTGTTTTATGAATATTGGTTTCCCTTGTCTAGTACTGTAAAATAGACACTTGAGTGGGATAAAAAGGAATATTGGGAAACATGATTACAGAAAGCTTGTAAGCCCATCTTCAGCCTATAACTGATTGGAATACCTAAAAGTGGTTCTAGAACTTGCCCAGTGAAGTAGGTTTCCTGTGGAGCCTTTGTAGTCTATAGGGCCTTAGGTGGAATCTTAAATCCCATCCAGAACCTTCTGTGGTGGAACATTCCCACTTGAAAGGACAAGCAGACCAGCCTGGAACAGCTAGAGGAACAGAGATACTTCTTGAAAGAAAGACCAGCAGGAAAAATCCAAAACAAAAATGGCAATCTGATTGGTTACTACAAGAACAAGAAGATTATTCACCTGGGAGCCATTAAGAAAGCAACAAAGTTCCTTCAGGACAACCTCCCCCCACCCCCCGCCCCCTTGAAGAATGAAACTCAAAGGGAACACCTGAGCAGGCATGTAAGTTTACTGGTGACCGCATTTGTTTCCTGGTGAGTGGAAGAGA
>NW_006408551.1:19500847-19503439 GCF_000296735.1 Chrysochloris asiatica | reverse complement strand
TGGCAACAATAGTGAGGTTGGCCCATAATTGGGCAGTGTTTCGTCCTGCTGTGCATAAGGTCATTATGAGTTGGTACTGACTTGATGGCACCTAACAACAACAACAACCTAAAATGGGAGTGCTATAAAGGCATGAAGTGACTCGCTTACAAATTTTCAAGAGGAAATTTAGTTTCAGAGTGTGCGGGGGAAGGTAGAATCTCCAGTGAATAGTTTTAATTTATTCTAGATGGGTCTGGTGAAAAAAATCATAATATTCTTATGATTCAATAGTGAATAATTGTTATCATGACTGTGACTGTTACAACTGTAAAGGTAGAAGAAGTTTTGTAACATAAAGGGGGGGGTTGTTACTCATACATTCCAGAAACAGAGGACCCTAGGACCATCAAGGGAGAAGAGCATGAGCAGAATGTGGGCCCCTATCCAGAGAAGCAGCGACACCAGAGATGGAGACAGAGATGATAACATGGAGAAATAGAGCAACTGAGGACTCTAGACTCATGGAAAGAGAAAGGCTGGCGACTAGGTGCTGGTGGCCAGGAGGCAGGCTTGCAGAATGTGTCCTTTGGTTAAATGATTATATATTTCTGATTGTTTTTGTGTACATCCCCCTCAAAACAACAACAACAAAAAAAACAAACAAGAAAAACCAAAACCCAGAGGGAATAGAAGCAAATGCTATTGAATGATGATGATGCATGGAGGAGACTGTAATCATTGCAATGAAATGATGTGCACAACCAATGCTCTCCCATGTAAGCTATCACTCAATTCACAATAAAAACTAAAAAAAATTTTTGACAGTCTCAGAAACTGTGTATAGGAGGGTGGGAGTTGGACTCAACTTGATGGTAGTGTATTTTTGTTTTTGTTGTTGTTATGTCTTTGTTTGGTCTGACACATTAGCAATTATTTGTCATACACTAAACTCAAGGCAACTTTCTTGAATGCAAAGACCAGGACATATGTCTTTTGTTTTACCTTCCATTCCAGATCTGTCCACCATTATGTGTAGTGTTAGTATCTATGAAGAGGTTATCCATTCCAGTGACTCCTGGTATCCCCAATTCTATATTACAACAACTCATTCCTATAGCCAGACTCTTCATCTTGAACCCACCTGGAACTCCTTCACCTCAGAAACTTAAAGCCCACCTCACTCATTGTAAATTACAGTCCTTGTACTTATTTTTTCTTTTAAACTGTGAATACTCCTAAGGGGTTTGAAATTTCAAGTTGTTAACAGGAGACCTACTATTGATTTTTCACTCTCCCTACTTCAAATCTCCTCTAGGATGGGTGAGGTAGTCATCAAAGACAATGGAGCCATGAGAATGAAAATCATTTATAGTGACGGAGACTTGCTGATGGTGAGGCTAGAAAGACTAAGGTTGCCACTTCTCACTAGTTTCTATCCCTATACCTTGCTTTCCTCTTCAGCCTAGTAAGGTACAATGGGCTAGAGGTACACACTACTTAGAGCACCAAAGGTTGTAAATAACAAATACCAGAAAGGAGTGAATGCTCCTAAGGCTTTCAAGCGGATAAAAGATTCTTTGGGGAGTTAGCTTTAGGACAGATCTAAGATCGGTGCTAGCACCAAAGCCAGGCAATCAGTCTTGATACTAGAAGGCTAATCATTCAGTACAGAGGAGAGGTAACAGGAAGCTTCTAGTTTGTTTCTTGTTGTTAGATCTTGGTCTTTAGCTAACTAAAATGTTGATTGATCAAGTCAACCCAGAATCACCTCATATAACACTCTAGACAAACAATCAGTCCCTGAGACTTCTGTGGAGCACAGTTCTGTCTCACATACGTGGGCTTGTCATGAGTCAAAATCAACTCAATGACAACTGCTTGGTTGACTAGAGGTGAGCTTTTTATTTTTCTTTTCTGAATTCTATACAGTCCAGTGAGTCGGTTCTGACTCATAGTGACCCTGTATAGAGATTCTGAGGAGTGACTGGTGAGTTTGAACCACCAACCTTGTAGTTCAAACCAATTTTTAAGTTGAGTGCCTATCCTATGGTGCTACATCAGGACTCCTTAGGATAGACAAAAATCAGTTCAAGCTTCTCTGCCTAGGAATCAAGAGGGTGCTGATTCTGTAAGAATCCCAATGCAACCGAGAATGGTGGTTAAAGGTATGGACTCTGGAGCTCACAGTTTTGTGTGACTTTGGTCAAAAAATTTCCCCTCTCTCCTTTACTTCTTTGCCATAAAGGAATGAAAATAGTAAATAAGTGGGAACAGTTCAAACACATAGGTACCGTAGCCACTCTGTTCTCTACATCTAAACCATTCCTTATAGTAGCAATGTATTCAATGCAGGCAGATGGATAGCTGTTAAATGAGTGAAGACATGTTATTTGATTGAAAGGATTCAATTGAAAGGATTCCTATGGATACATGTTGTTGTTGTTGTTGTTAAGTGCCATCGAGTCGGGTCCGACCCATAGCGACCCTGTACAGGGTTTCCGAGGGTGTAAATCTTTACGGGAATAGAAAGCCTCATCTTTCTCCCGCGGAGCGGCTGGTAGTTTCGAACTGCTGACCTTAAGGTTCGCAGCCCGATTCGTAACCACTACG
>NW_006408551.1:19490232-19500452 GCF_000296735.1 Chrysochloris asiatica | reverse complement strand
ATGTTCTGTGTGTGTGTATGTGTCATCGAGTTAAGTGCTGTCAAGTTGATTCTAACCCATAGCTACCCTTTATAGGGTTTCCAAGGAATGACTGGTGAGATTGACTTGCTGACGTTGCGGTTCAAACTGACTTTGCAGTCCAGTGCAATAACCCACAGTGCCCTATTATATATATATATTTATAAGCATTGACATAGACTATCAAACATTTCAAAAATGTTAACTTCTCTCACACCTTTCATGGTTGTAGAAACTACTTTGTGCCCCTGATGGTTACTGCCAGTAAAACATGACCAGAGTTTTAAGTTTAAAAATTTTGAAGTTTCAAATTTCCTTTGCCAGGCACTCGCGTAGATTGCTAATGCTCATTACTACAGGTTTCATCAAAGATGGATTTGGAATGGCAATATTTTCCACTGAGGCAAGTAGGGAACAGTGACTATGAACTCTCTCATTGAGATGAAGGAATTGGAGTTGTGGAGGTGGGGTATAGGTGAGTTTGTTATTGTTAGTTGCTGTTTGAGCAGCCTCTGACTTGGCGACCCATGCATAGTGGTATCAGATTGTTCTTGATCTATACGGTTTTCCTGATCTACATTTTTCAAAGTAAATCACCAGGCCTTTCTCTTTATTTATTTATTTTTTTCATCTGGAAGCTTCACTGAAACCTGTGGAGCATCACAGCAACACACAAAGTTTCACTGACAGACAACTGATAACTGAGCTTCAGGTGCATTGATCAGGAATCAAACCTGGTTCTCCCACATGGAAGAAGACATCTAGCATGAACAATCATGAACGCACCACTCCTGGAACCCATCACTCAGAAACAGGTACAATGGGGATCTCACAAAAGGCCCATCAGGAAGGTGGAGCATGTCCAATCATATGAGGGGTTTAATAGCAGTTTTCTCAATTACTCCAAAGATATTAGATGTTTAATTGATGCAACAGAAGACATTTGACACGGTGAATAAAGCCAATTAGAAGGAAAGAAAGCCAATGTAAACTGCAATCTAGTGACATGGGGTAAGGAACAGCAAAGAAATGTCAGAGGAATCTGTGCAACGTGTTCACATGTAACAACTGAGAGCAGAAGGGTGGCATCTCCCGTCCCCACCCCTGCCCAGATGATTTAACACCATCGCCTCCTCCCCACGATAAGCACACTCACAGAATCAGAACAGCAATCCTTTCCAAATCCAACACAATCACTTATTCCAACTTTGCAAAGTTGTTGAGGATGCCTTGTGAAACACAGATATGAAACAGGAAGGCACGGGGCTACTCTTCTTTGGGAATCTGTTGTAGAATCCTTGTCTCACTCTCCCTTGGAAAAACCTCCTGTCTCATAGTTTGAACAGCAGAACAGGGCTGACTCTTGTCTTACAAAGCTGTTCACCTCTGTGTGGTGCCAGCAACACTGATGTTGGTTCTGTTCGATCCTTTCTTGGGGCTTGGCTTATCACCAATAAGAGAGCCACAGCCAAAGGGTCTCCACTGTGCTGCAGCCTAACTGTCCTTAACACACCAGCACACATAGGTTCAGTCTGGTTGTTCTCTCCACTTGAGTTTGATGTATGGAAAATACAGTGTATATGCATAGGTACATAGGTTTTACTCAATACAAATTGAGAAAATCAATGCTTAAAGCTAAGGTAGTACATGGTGGCTGGAATGTCATATCAAGATTCATCTCATGGTACTTCTTTGAATCCCTACAGTCTGTAATATGTGGTCGATAAGCATATAACTAGCTCGTATATATTCA
This sequence comes from Chrysochloris asiatica, assembly GCF_000296735.1. NCBI lineage: Eukaryota > Metazoa > Chordata > Mammalia > Afrosoricida > Chrysochloridae > Chrysochloris > Chrysochloris asiatica. Next base: position 19,498,681 of record NW_006408551.1, on the reverse strand, counting down.
GGGTAATGTGGGAAGATTTACAGTATGCACAAGAAAAAATTTAACAGTAACATTGATTTCTGAGAGAGGCCATAAAAGCAAACTTGTATTTATAGTGGTTTTTAAAAACTGCTTAAATTCTTAGTAATCTATTGTTGAATAATGGAACCACAACCACAATTAAACTAGGTCAAATTTAAGTTGGTATTACTTGGCTTTTTGTAAAGTGGGCTTGTGTGGTTAAGAAATACCCCAGAGTTACTGCTAAACTGAACACTCAATAAGACTGCTATTTATCCTAAATGTGCTTCTAGTCATGTGAATTTACTGCTGTTACTGTACTAGAGGAAGCAAGTAATCAACCCAGTATATATGAACTGGAAACTTAAAGGTGCAAGGACTATGTCCAAACTGACTGAGAAACTTACTTAACTTTCCTTTGCCTTATGTTCCTGGCATGATAGTAAGAACTACTTCATAGTAATGTTGTGTGGACTAAATATGATAATACGAGAAGGTATAAAAAGAGTGCGGAAAGTTCCACTATTTTTTAATTCCATTTTTTTTCTATGAACTTTTGAAGCCCCCTATGCATGTAGCTGTGGTGCTGTGGGTTAATGCGTCAGACTGCAAAGCTGTTTGAACTGCAAGGTTGACAGTTCAAGCTCACCAGCTGCTCCTTGGAAACCCTTACAGAGTCACTATGGGTTGGAATCAACTCGACGGCACTTTACAACAACAACATGTATGTAGCACCTGACAAAGAACCAGGCACATAGTAAGAACTAAAATAAACAGTGACTCGTGTTTGATTCTAGAGTCCCTGGGTTGTGTAACCAGTTAATGTGTTCAACTACTAACAACGAGGTAGTAGTAGGTTTGAGTTGACCTCAGAAAAATGGTCTGGTGATCTATTTTAGAAAAATTGTCCTTTGAAAACTCTGACACATATGTAACAGTTCGACTCTTGACACGTGTGGAAGGAATCACCTTAAAGTTAGAATTGACCTGCAATGAATGTTCATTGAAATGGGTAAAATTTACCATTTCCATTTTGCACAGTAGGAATCTTGTCAGGTGTCATCGAGTCAGAACTAACTCATAGCGACCCCATGCACAGCAGAACGAAACAATGTCCGATCCTGGGCCAACCTCACTACTGCTGCCACACTTGACGCCATCAATGATGCCCCCTGGCTGATCCATCTCGTTGGGGGTCTTCCTCTTTTTCTCTGACCCTCCACCTTACCCAGCATGACATCCTTCTCCAGCGGACATTGTTCTCTCCGGACAATGCTGTAGAAGAATTGATGCCTTTGAGTTGTGGTGTTGGAGGAGAATACTGAAAGTGCCATGGACTGCCAAAAGAACCAATAGATCTGTTTTGGAAGAAGTGCAACCAGAGTGCTCCTTGGAGGCCAAGATGGCTAGGCTTCGTCTCTCATACTTTAGACACAGTAGGAATAGCAAGCTGAAATGCTCAAATGGTTTCCTATGGATACTAATATACCTGGCATATAAAAGGTACCAATAATGTCTTGTTTCTCTAAAATGTGGTTAAACAAAGCAAGAATTCAGGAAATTTGCTGAGAACAGAACACTGACTACCATATTGTGGATTAAGCACATGGTGGAAGGGCAAGTTCTGGTAGGTTTACCAGATTAGCAACAATTCATCAAACCAGAACAAGACCTAAGAGGTAAATTTGAGTGGAACTGGAGAAGTCAGGGGAGAACGACATGTCTGAGATGCTTACTGAGGAGAAAGCACAAACATTGTACAAGTGTTGGGAGGATATGCAGTGTGGTGGGGTGTGGAATTTGAAATCAGGAGAGCTACAAAATGGAGATATTGAGAAGACAAGGAGTGCAGCAACACGTTTGGTTGTTATGGATTTTATTTTACTCTCAAAAAGACATAAAATCTTCATTCCCGTATCTGTGATTGTGATCTTGTTTGAAATAGGATGTGTCTTTGATTATGTTAATGAGATTATAAGTGGGTGGAGAGAATGCCTCCTACCTCTCATGCCTCCTAGTACAGGGAAGTACAAATACACAGACATACATATTACATCATGTGATGGTGCGGGCAGAGATAGCTATAAGCCCAGGAGCCAAATGATTGCCAGAAGCTACTAGAACTGATACAGACAAAGAAGGAACTTCTTCTAGAGCCAAAGCCTGGAATTCAAACATTTAGTCTCTTGAGCTGTGAGAAAATACATTTTTATTCTTAAAGTCATTCACTTTGTGGTAGTTGATTATGGTAGTGATAGAAAACAAAGACAGGTGTATTACTCAAATTGGAGTGTGAAGTCCAGGGGATCATGTACATGTTCTTAAGGCTTAATGAAAATTATTTTTCTTGAGAAAAACTCTGTACATTACTTTGCTTTGTGAAGTGCTAAACAAGGCTCATATCTGCTTCTGACAGACCTCACATTAATCCAGAGTTCAAAGTTGTTGTTACGTGTGATCCAGTTGGCTCTGCATCATAGCAACACTATACAAACCAGAATAAAACATCGTCCAGTCCTGGGCTATCCTTGCAATTGTTGTTACACTTGAGCCCATTGCTACTGCCACTGTACCAATCTATCTTGTTGGGGTGTCTTCCATCTTTTTGCAAACCCTCCACTTTACCAAGCATGATATCCTTTTCCAGGGACGGTCCCTCCTAATAATGTGTTTGGAATATTAGAGACGAAGTCTTGCCTTCTTTGCTTCTAAGGAGCACTCTGGCTATACTTTTTCCAATACAGATTTGTTTGTTTGTTTGGAAGTTCATGGTGCATTTAATAGTTTGGCAGTCCATGGTACTGCAATATTCAAATGCATCAATTCTTTGATGGTCTTCTATATTCATTGTCCAACTTTCACATGCATATGAGGTTATTGAAAATCTCAAGGCTTGGGTCCGGCACACTTTAAATCCTCAAACTGACATCTTTGCTCTTCAACACTTTAAAGAGGTCTTGTGAATTTGATTTGCCTAATGCAATACGTCATTTGATTTTTTGACTGCTGCGTCCATGAATATAGATGGTTGATCCAAGCAAAATGAAGTCTTAGACTACTTCAATATTTTCTTCATTTACCTTGATGTTATTTATTTGCCCAGTGGTGAGGAATTTTGTTTTATTTACACTGAGGTGCAACACATACCGAAGGCTGTGGCTGTTGATATTCACCAATAACTATTTTAAGTTCTCTTTGCTTTCAGCAAGGAAGGTTGTATTAGCTACATATCACATGTTGTTAAGGAATCTACCTCTAATCCTGATTATACATTCTTCAGCTACTTGAATTATTTGCCTAGCATATGATTGAATAAATATTTTCCAATTGCTGACCTTTCCTCATTGTTTCTAACCTTTGCATTCCAAACACCAGTCATAATCAATACATCTTGATTGCATGTTTGATGAATTTCAGACTGAAGAAGTTGATTTAGAATTCTTCAGTTTCATCATCACTGGCTTTCAGTGGTTGATGTGTAAATTTGAAAAATAATTGTATTAATGGGTCTTTCTTGTAGGTATATGGATATTAGCTTATTACAGATAGAGTTGTACTTCAACATAGATATTGAAATTTTTTTGATGATGAATGTGATGCCATTCCGCTTCAATTTGTCATTCCCACCATAGTAAAACATGCAATTCTCAGAATCAAAATGGCCAATTCCAGTCCATTTCCACTCACTAATGCTTAAAATATTAATCTTTATGCATTCCATATAATTTTCAGCAAATTTCTATTTTCCTAGAGTCATAATTAAAACATTGCATGTTCTGATTAGTAATGCCTATTTATAGCTATTTCTCCTCAATTTGAGCTGTACCCCATTATCAAGTGAAGGTCCTAAAAGCTTTACTCTATTTAAGTCATCACAGTCAGCTCTACTTTGAGGTGGCAGCTCTTCCCTAGTCGTATTTTGAGGGCCTTCCAACATGAAGAGCTCATATTCTGGCACTATATCTGACAATATTCTGGTGCACTTCATCATGTTTCAATATTCGATATCCTGGTACTTTCCGACAGTATCCCATTGCATAAGGTTTTCAGTGACTAAATATCAGAAGTATATTTAGTCTATTTCTTCATCTGTCTCTCCATATTTCTAATCTGTCTTAGTCTGGAAGCTCAGCTAAAATCTTTCCATCATGGATAACCCTCTTGGTATTTTAAATACTGGTAACATAGCTTCCAGAATCACAGCAACATGAAAGCCACCAAAGTAAGACACACTGCCAGACAAGTGGTACAACATATCCTCCCTGAATTTGAAGATCATCTTGAGAACAGATTTGATGGATTAGACATTAATTAACAAAAACCTAGAGTTGTGGGATGATATCAAGAACATCGTATGGGTCATTAAGAAGATTAGAAGGTAAAGACCAAAATGAATGTCCAAAGAGACTCTGAAATTTGCTGTCAAGTGTAGAGATGCTAAAGCAAATGGAAGAAATGAAGAGGTAAAAGAGCCGAATGGAAAATTTCAAAAGGTAGCTCAAGAACACAAAGTCAAGTATTATAATGAAATGGACAAAGATGTAGAGTTACGAAACCAAAAGGGAAGAACATGCTCAACATTCCTCAAGCTGAAACAACAGAGGAAAACATTTAATTTGATCTTTTTTCCCATATGATACTAATATTAAGCCTTTACTTGTGATATTGAAGTTGTTGTTGTTGTTGTCAGGTGCCATCGAGTCAGAACTGACTCATAGCGACCCCATGCACAGCAGAACAAAACAATGTCCGATTCTGGGACAACCTCACTACCGCTGCCACACTTGAGTCCATCAATGATGCCACCTGGCCAATCCATCTCATTAGGGGTCTTCCTCTTTTTCTCTGACTCTCCACCTTACCCAGCATGACATCCTTCTCCAGCGACTGTTTCCTCAGGACAATATGTCCAAAGTATGAGAGACGAAGCTTAACCATCCTGGCCTCCAAGGAGCACTCTGGCTGCACTTCTTCCAAAACAGATCTATTGGTTCTTTTGGCAGTCGATGGCACTTTCAGTATTCTCCACCAACACCACAACTCAAAGGCATCAATTCTTCTATGATCTTCCTTATTCACTGTCCAGCTTTCGTATCCATATGAGGCTATTGAAAACACCATGGCCTGCGTCAGGTGCACCTTAGTCCTCAAGCTGACATCTCTGCTCTTCAAGACTTTAAAAAGTTCCTGTGCAGCAGTTTCTGTGAAACTTCCCCACAGTGATATTGAAGTATTCTATGGAAAAACAGGGAGTGAGGCAAAATTAACCAAAAGAAGATGGAAGAAATACAGTCACTGTACCAAAAAGAAATGGTCACTGTTCAACCATTTTGAAAGGTAGCATATGTCAAGAGCCAATGATATTGAAGGAAGAAGTCCAAGGTGTACTAAAAGCATTGGTAAAGAACAAGGCTCCAGGAACTGACAAAATGCAAATTGAAGTCTTTTAACAAACTGATGCAGTATGGAGACACTGACTTAATTTGGAAGGCAGTAACCTGACAAACTGATTAAAAGAGATCCATATTTGTGCACATTCCAAAAAGGTAACCTAACAGCGGAATATGGAATCATTTTGCTAATAATTAAAATATGGCTGCAACAATACATTGACAGGAAACTGTCAGATGTTCAAAGTGGACTCAGAAGAGGATGTGGACCAAGGGATATCATTGCTGAGATCAGATGGATGTTGGCTGAAAGCAGAGAATACCAGAATTATGTTTAGCTGTGTTTTAGTGATTATCCAAAAGCTTTCAACTATGTGGATCATGACAAGTAATGGATAATATTGTGAAGAATGGGTATTCTTTTCAGAATACTTAATTGTGTTCATGAGGAACCCGTACATAGACAAAGACACAGCTGTTTGAACAGAACAAAGGGACATTGAATGGTTTAAAATCAGGAAGGGTGTGAGTCAGGTTTGTATCCTTTCACCATACTTATTCAATCTGAATTCTGAGCAAAGAATTTGAGAAGCTGGATTATTTAAGATGAACATGGCATCAGGATTGGAGGAAGACTCATTTACAATCTGTGATATGCAGCTGGTAAAACCTTGCTTGCTGAAAGCAAAAAGGACTTAAAATGCTTACTGATAAAGATCAAAGACTACAGCCTTCAGAATGGGTTGCACCTCAATGTAAATAAAATAAAAATCATCACCAATGGGCCAGTAAATACCATCATGATATATGGAGAAATGATTTAAGTTGCCAAAGACTTCAGTTTGCTTGGATCCATTATCAACACTTATGGAAGCCACAGTCAAGAAATGAAATGACATATTGCATTAGGCAAATCTGCTTCACAAGACCTCTTTAAACGGTTCAAAAGCAAAGATGTCACTTGGAGGACTAGTATGTGCTTGAACCAAGTCATGGTATTTTTAAAATACTCATATTCAGTTGAACAGTGGACAATGAATAATGAAGATATAGAAAAATTGATGTATTTGTGTTATAGTATTGGAGAAGAATATTAAAAATACCATGAACTGTCAGGAAACAAACAAGTCTGTGTTGAAAGAAGTTCAGCCAGAGTGCTCCTTAGAAGTCAGGATTGTGAGACTTTGTATCTCATACTTCAGACATATTATCCGGTGGCACCAAGCTCTGGAGAAGGAGATCATGTTTGGTGAAATGGAGGGTCAGCAGAAATGAAGACTCTCCCCAATGAGATGGATTGGAACAGTGATAGCTTCAATGACGTAATGAAGATTGTGAGGGTGGTGTAGAATTGGGCGGTGCTTTGTTCTGTTGTGCATAGGGTTGCTGTGAGTTGAAAATGAATAACAACAGAAAAAAAAAGCCCCACTTATTTATTGATATTTTCTGTAGCATTCAATCCATTTGACCCATGTAATTTAAGATGTATCTTCTCTTTGCAAGTATTGCAGGTCATCTGTTTCTCTATTTCCTCTCTTTTTCTCTCTATTTCTACTTTCTCTATATCCTTTATCTGTCTGTCTATCCTTTTATTTTTCTATCTGTGAAAGATAAATAGCTTTCCCCAAATTATTTCCCTTCAATTGTGTGTCATTATTATAGAATTTTTGCTTTATATAATCCCTTGAAATTACAAGTGGCCATTACGGCATAACATTTCAGAAACTGTCCATGTATTGCAGTCATTGCTCTGGAATTGTAACTGATCTCCAAATCTTGGTGTCAGGTTATTAAGAGATTTTCAGATATGGAGGGTCAGCAGAAATAAACTTTAAGAAATAGACAGAGTAAAACTTCCACCAGTTATTTTTGCAGTTTAAAGTTAAGGCCACATTTTTGTTTGCATCATTTTATCCATTACTATTTTCCTGCCTAAAATTGATTCCTGAAACTCAACTCAGTAATAAGTTTGATCTTTTTCAAATGCCTTGAGTGTTTAGATGGATGATAATCTTTTGAAAAGAGTCTCCGATATATCTACATTTGTTGAAAATTAGTAAAGTTACATCATGTAAGAGTAGTAGTTGCCAGAAGAACTAACAAGTCTGTCTTGGAGGAAGTAAGCCAGAATATTCCTTAGAAGTGGGATGGCAAGACTTTGTCTTGCTTACTTTAAACACATGAACAGGAGGGATCAATCCCTGCAGAAGACTTTAATACTTGATAAAGTAGAGCATTCATGAAAAAGAAGAAGACACTGAATGAAACAAATTGGCACATTGACTGTAACAATGGGCTCAAGCATCCCTGCTAATGTGAGGGTGGCACAGGATTGAACAATGTTTAGTTCTCCTCTACAAAGGTCACTATGAGTTGGAACCAAATCTATGGCACCTAACAGCAACAACAACAACACTTTATAGAGTCCATACTATGCATATGAAAGCTAAGGCACTCTTCTGAGTCTTTGCACAAATTAAGTCCTTTAATCCTTAAAATGGAGTCCTGGTGTAGCGTTGTAGGATAAGCACTCAGCTGCAAGGTCTGATTTGGACCTCAAGGTCGGCAGTTCAAACTCCCCAGCTGCTACTCGGAAACCCTATATAGGGTCACTATGGATCGGGACTGACTCAACGGTACTTAACAACAACAGCAATCCTCAAAATAATCTTATGAGTTTATCCTCACTTGATAATGAGAAAATTAAGGCATGGAAACATGAAGGACTATGTTCAAGGTCACACAGAAATAGGTGGTGGTACTAGCACATGAACCCATGTAGCCTGGCTTTAAGCTCTGTATCCATATATATGATGTGACGCTATACAAGGTTAGTTTTATCTGAAGTAGTAGTTATACATTTTGCATGCCTATACCAGTCTGTATGTATCTTGATTATATCAGGATTGTATCAAGATTGACATTGAAATTTAAAAAGACAGTACAGACATAAAACCAAACAGCCACCACTCGTCTGTCTGTCGTGCTGTGGTGGTTTGAGTTGCTGTGATTCTGAGGGCTATGCCACCGGTGTTTTAAATAACCAGCAGGGTCACCCA